>NW_025814192.1:0-65002 GCF_018902025.1 Drosophila willistoni
TTACGAAGTCAAAGGAGATGAGTCCATAGTAGCTACAACAATAGACATCACAGATATGGAGCGTTTTTGGGAAATGGAGGCAGATGAAAAAGACGATATAGAAGCTAATGAATGTGAAGAAAATTTTAGCAAGACAACAAAGATTAATGATTCTGGAAGGTATGTGGTAACGATCCCGTTTAAGAAAGAAAAGGAGTTAGGTGAATCAAAGGCGCAAGCAACTGCGCGGTTTCTTAGCCTGGAGAAAAAATTTCAGAAAAATCCAAAACTTAAGGAAGAGTACAAAAAATTTATTAAAGAATATTTGGACTTAGGCCATATGGTCGAAACTAAGGATGAAGGAACGTACTACCTGCCACATCAAGCAGTAGTAAAGAAGCAAGTTTGACAACTAAACTAAGAGTTGTATTTGACGCTTCCGCGGAAAACTACGAATAACAGAAGTCTCAATGACGTGATGTGGATCGGGCCGCGACTTCAAAAAGACATATTTGACATAATACTAAAATGGCGAAAATGGCAGTACGTAGCATCTGCAGATATTGAAAAAATGTATCGGCAGATAAACATTGATCTAAACGATCAAAAATATTTGCATATTTTGTGGCGAATGTCACCGCAGAAAAAATTAAGAATATATAAATTGACAACAGTAACGTACGGTACGGCATCAGCACCTTATTTAGCTACAAGGGTACTTGCAGAGATAGCAAACAGATGTCAAGATAAAGTAATTAGTGAAATTATCCGAGATGAATTCTACATGGATGATTTAATGACTGGAGGTAATACCGTAGAAGAATCAAAACACAAAGTTCAACAGGTTTCCAGAGAGCTGGAAAAAGCAGGAATGAATTTGAGAAAATGGATTTCGAATAAGTCCGAAATTGTTGAAGAGGTTATTGATACAGGCGATAATAAAGTATTAAAAATTGATGAGAACGAGGCGAATTTAAGTTTAAGTACACTGTGACGAGAACAGAAAGGTGAATAAAAGAGGTGTGCTATCCACACTTGCCAAGATTTATGATCCACTAGGTTGGCTAGCACCAGTAACAGTAATAGGCAAGTTATTCTTGCAAAAGTTGTGGCTAGCTGAGAAAAATTGGGATCAAGAGTTGTCCGATATCGACGCAACAGAATGGAAATTTTTCAGGGACAATTTAGTGTATCTGGAAGAAGTCAGATTACCCCGATGGATCAAGACACAGCCTGATATGTGTTACAGATTCATGGTTTTGCTGACGCGTCAGAAAAGGCGTATGCAGCGGTAGTATATGCCAAAATTGGTGGGCAGTTACCTTAATAGCCAGTAAGAACAAAGTTAACCCTATCAAAAATAGAAAAACTATTCCTAAATTGGAATTATGTGCAGCACACTTGCTATCGCAATTGCTACAAAGAGTCCAGCAATCTATTGCTGCTCCTTCTGAAATATACGCTTGGAGTGACTCTACTATTACGCTGTGCTGGATAAAGAACGGTGCTAGTAAGGAAAAATTTGTAAGGCGTCGCATAGAGGATATCCTAAAAATCAGAGAAATAACGTGGAACCATGTAAAAATCTGAAGATAACCCTGCAGATGTAGCTTCAAGGGGTATTTGTCCAAATAAGTTAAAAGATTGCGATTTGTGGTGGAATGGGCCAAAGTGGCTCGTTGAGGCAAAAGACAAATGGCCTAAACAAAAAACAGATGATGACAAGGTGATGGTAAATTCCGTACTATTAAATACAGAAAGTAGTATTATGCAGGAGCTAATTGAAAAGTATTCCTGTATAAATAAACTGATCAGAATTACGGCATATGTATTTAGATTTATTGGCACTAAAAGAAAAGATAATGCGTACCCATCATATCTAACCGTCAATGAGCTTAAGAATGCTAAAAATTTTATAATTAAACACCAACAAGCATGTCAATTTAGCAGAGAGATTTCATGTCTTACGCAGAACAAGCAAATTGACATGAAAAGCAAAATTTTGAGCTTAAATCCATTTTTGGGATAACGATGGAATATTGCGCGTAGGGGGAAGATTGCAAAATGCCAACATATCTTTTGATACGAAACATCCAATTATTTTAGATAAATCAAATCTAATAATGTTGTTGATTAAAAATGCTCATAAGGAAACCTTACACGGAGGAATTAACCTTATGAGAAGCCAAATTCAAAGGAAATTTTGGATTTTCGGTTTAAGAAACGCTCTTAAAAAATACCTAAGGGAATGCGTCACTTGTGCCAGATATCGCCAAGTAACTGCGGAGCAAATTATGGGTAATCTACCCAAAAGTAGGGTAACGGTCTCATTCCCATTTCATAACACCGGGATTGATTTTGCGGGCCCATATCATATAAGATGCTCAAAAAATCGGGGACAAAAAACATTCAAAGGGTACATAGCAGTATTTGTGTGTTGTCAACTAAGGCAATTCATTTGGAAGTTGTTAGTGACTTGACAACTGATGCCTTCCTAGCAGCATTTCGAAGATTTGTGGCAAGACGGGGTAAATGCGCGAACATATATTCTGACAACGGTACAAATTTTGTGGGAGCGGCTAGGAAGCTGGATGAAGAATTCAAAAAAGCAGTTCAAGATAACGTCCAGGTTGCCCCTGTTCTAGAGCGAGAACAGATTAGCTGGCATTTAGCCCCCCGGCAGGACCTCACTTCGGAGGTATATGGGAAGCTGGGGTCAAATCCGTTAAGTATCATCTGAAAAGAGTCATAGGAGACAATAACCTGACATATGAGGAACTGGCAACATTGTTGTGCCAAATAGAAGCCGTGCTAAATTCACGTCCGTTATATACGACGGGTGAAGATATGGACAACAACGAGGTGTTAACTCCCGGTCATTTCTTAATTGGAAGACCGACATTAGAAGCAGCCGAGTCCATATCAGAAGAAAAAATTGGAAATTTAGACAGATGGAAATTAATTCAAAAAATGAAAAAAGATTTCTGGGCGAAGTGGAAAGACGAATATCTATATACTCTCCAGCAAAGAAATAAGTGGCGACGAACCACCGAGAATTTAGAGAATGGACAGGTCGTGCTGATCAAAGATGAAAATTGTCACCCAGCCAGGTGGCCTCTGGGCAAGATTGAGGAAATTCATAAAGGCAGGGACGATAAAGTAAGAGTGGTCAAAATCAAATTGCAAGATGGGTCAATTACAAGGCCTATAAATAAAATCTGTCCACTTATTGGGGTAAAATCATCCGAAGAAATTGAGGAGAATCGATATCGGAAAAGTAACAGATTCGGTCATCTGTCCAAAGCAGGAACCGTAATGATGTTAGCAATGTTAATGCTGCTTTGTCAACTTTCGAATGCAGCAAGCATTAGAGATAATCGACCAAAAATTACGGTAAAAGAACTAAACGCAACAGCCGCGTTGTACTTAGATCCAATGGGTGAGGTGGAAGTAGTAGCGTCCTCATGGGATCTGGTAATATACTATGACATGTCGGCGTATTTTGAAATGCTTAATAAAGGTGACAGGTTGATTCCTAAAATGAGGGATTTATGTCAAAAGTTATATAATTTTGAAGACCAGTGTCATTTCGTATTAGACAACATGGTAAAACGAATAACGGAAATCGAAGAAAATAATAGATTGTTTATGAGTCAGAATAAGCCAAGAAGCAAGCGGGCACCGTTTGAATTCATGGGTTCATTGTACCACATATTATTCGGCATCATGGATGCAGATGACAGAGTACAGATGGAAGAAAACATGAGAAATTTACTGACAAATCAGCAAAATTTGAAACACCTAGAAGAAAGGCAGACATCGATAGTGGACTCCACGGCAAACATTCTTAAGACAACTATAGACGAAATAAATGTTAACTTTCGCAACATGAACAACCGGATTGAAAATATGACAGAAGTACTAAAAGAAAGCTATTACGTATATAGAGAATCCATGCAATTCTTCATGATTGTAAGGCAACTGAGTTCCGTGATCGATGAATGTGAAAAAATTCAAACAGGAGTTATAAATCTTTTAATAGACATTAACCATGGTAGGTTGAACCCTAACATTTTAAAACCAAGCCAGTTGAAGTTGGAAATAACAAAAATTAAGGACAAGTTGTCCGAAACATTAGTATTACCAGGTAAAAGAACAGGTACTGAATTAAAAGATGTATACACTCTGTTGACGGCAAAAGGTATTTTTATTGACAGAAAACTAATTATAAATGCAAAAATACCACTTTTTGGTAGACATCCGTCTTTTCTCTATAAAGTTATTCCACTGCCTGTACGATTAAACAATAACCAAATGGTAATGGTCCGTATAGACAGCCAGTACTTAATTTATAATTTTGAAATAGATTCGTACCATTTAATGTCCGAATCAGCATTGCAAAAATGTCAGAATTGGCAGTCGCATAGGAGAACATGTGAAGGAAGTTGGCCATGGAGTAGTGCCAATGATAATGTCTGTGAACTGACAGCTCTTAAACAAAATACCAAATCTAACTGCATATACACAACGATTATGGAAACAAAGTCTTACTGGGTAGAATTAGATAGTAGCAGGAGTTGGTTATTTAAGGTTCCACCTAGAACTAACGCTAGAGTCCAATGCGGTAATGAACAGCAAGAGATAATGGCTATACCAGAGCAAGGAATTTTGAGCCTCAGATCAGGCTGCACAGCTAGGACAGAAGATAAAGTTATAGTGGCTCATCATAGCATACAGTCAGAGTCGTATATAGCCATTAAAACGGCGCACGTGGGCGATATTAGTAACATGGCAAATATAATTTGGAATCCAGTAGAAGCAAATATAGTGAACCATTCAGCAGAATTGGTGAAAGTAGGAAACCAGCTACAAGCATTAAAGGAACATCATATTGAATTACAAGGTTTAAACTTCCATCATGTAACCGGTCATGTTTCCTTAATATTAGTTATCTTACTAATTTTAATATTAATAATAATTTGTATAAGACAATGTAAGATTAGACGGCAATTCCTAAACGTCGCATTTGGCGGCCCTTCGCAGAATGTTTAAGAATAAACATCGCGTTCATCTGAAACGGCTTCACCAAATCAGATTGAACAAAGAAATAAACAAAACATGCATCCACACTCTGTGGGAAAGCACTCAAGATTTAATAACGGCGCAATATCAAGTCGCCAACGCTGTGCATGATATAAACAAGCATTAATATAAACATTAGAGTAAGCATTTTTAAGAACAATTGTCGCCTCTTAGAGTCTAAGAATTCTTTGATGTACACAAGACGTTTTTCAATAAAATCAGTTCATATTTTGAATTCAAGTGATGAAGTTGGGCTTTCAGTTTTTGCGGTGCTGAACTCCTCTTCAGAGAGAGACATTTATTTGTAAGCAATAGGAAAATATAGGTAAGTAAAAAAAATATAAAATTGACAATAGTAATAATTAACATAGAACATTTTAAAAATTAATTTCAGATGCCTTGCAGGAAGATGGCGAGTTCATGAACGGTGGAGTATTCTGGCGACGACAGAGTAAAGCTGTTGGGTCGAGAACAGCTGGCGACCTTTGGCAGATTTTGTTGCTGCAAGGTTTTGCGAAACGATCCGTTTTGCATTTTTGTTGGTGTTGCTGCCCGACCGGGTTTGCTTGCAGGTAAGTGTTTGTTGATTAATTTAATTTTTTGTTTGTTTTCAGGTACTGGTGATTTGGCTTTGGCCAGTTTTGTTGGCCGCATGTTGGTATTTGATGAGTACCGCTGACTTTTAGCTTTGTCGATAATTATAGTTGTTTTAATTTTAGTTGTTTCTCCGTTTTCAGGTACGTCTAGTGTATAAATAGGGGTTGCTGCTGTAGGCGAGTAATTTACAGGTGAGTATTTTGTTGATTTGGTATATTTTTGTAACAATTTTTGCTTTCTTTCAGGTGCAGGCGCATTAGTTGCACCCAATGGGGCGGCTGCCAGACGAGATTTAGCACCAGAAAGTGTAGGAGGGCTGCAAAAGGTGCTGCTAAAGACTGCAGCTGGCTTTCATATAAGTTTATGGTTTTTTTAGAGCGATTTTTTGTTGATATTTTTTGGCTTTCAGGTGTAGCCGCTGCTTGAGGACCAGGACCTGCTGCTGCTGATTTGATTTTTCTAACGATTTGTGTTTTTTTCCAGGTGCAGGCGCTAGCAGAGGACGAGATGGACCAGATGATTGCCAAGATGCTGCACGAGGACTCGCAGGCGGTGCTTTTGCTGGCTGACATGGATTAACATGTGAGTTTTTGTGATTTTTCGGAGATTTAGATAATGATTTTATTTTATTTTCAGATGGACGAGCTGCAGACGGACTAGCTTGACGAGATGCTGGACGACGTAGATGAGACGATGCATACGACGCTGTACAAGGAGCTGCTGTTTGCTGTAGTGTATTTTCAGGTGAGCAATTGTAGATTTTAGTTGATTTTATTTTACGATTTGTTTTATTTTCAGGTACTTGTGCATCAGACGAGCGGAAATCAGGACAGGACAACTGGCGAGGTGGTGCAGATGGTTGCTGGTGGACTTCAGGTAAGTTTTTGTTAGCGTTAGATTGCATATTCATTGTCTCATGCCCAAATTTTCTTTCCTTTTCATGATTCATTTGCCTTTCTTGCCGCTCTGGGCGCTGGTCAACGACAAATTTTGCCAGTTCAGCCTTATAAAAGGCACAGCTCCTATAGGTGGCTCTATGGCCATCTCCGCAGATGCCACACTTTGGAGATTGGCCATCAGGAGAGGGGCATTTGTCGGATTTGTGCTGGCCAGCACAGACGGAGCAGAGCGGGGAAGGCAGCAGTACCTGGCTGTATGGCCAAAGAGGAGGCAGTTTTTGCATTGGGGAATCTGCCTTCGGCCCCTTTGCCTCTCGACGCGTACCTCATTGCTGCCTAGGACCTTAATTTTAAGTATTTCATCATGTTTATTGTCATTATGTTTGTTAATTTCAATTAAAGACATTTATTGGCCTCTTAGTTCTGTAGTTTGTTAGTCTTTTGATGTTATTATTATTATTAAAGTATAGGATATAGTTATAAACTATCAACCTAACTATATTTTACAAGCACTGGCAACTAAGGCCTTCAGCTTAGACGAAAACTACATCCATACACTAGCCTGGGATTCGAACCCGGATCCTCGTTGTTCAGTTGACTAAATGACTGGGCCACTTAGACAACTCATCTACCGAGGACTGCAGTCTTTTGATGTATTTTGTCTCAAATCCTAGCTTTTTCAGGTCACGACGGATAGCTTCGCATTCAGTGGAGTGGTGTAGATTCAAGATGGCAAATCTAGCACCTCGTTCCCATCTGGGCTGGTGAGTAAAAAAGGCAAATTTGTTTGCCTCCAGGGTAGCTTTTATTTTGCCATAGGTGTCCATTGTTTTGGCCGTGATTTGAGTCAGGCCGTTACTCAGCCGGACCAGGTGATTTATCTATCCCTTTAGGGAGAGAATTTCCAATTCTCTCTTTTTTTTACTTGTATGACCAAGTGGTTGGCTCCCGAAGGAGTCAACCATCTTTTATTGTTTTTCGCCCCCTATCAGGAAGCATACACAATTACAATAAAAACGAGCTTAGAAATAATTTACAATGGCTTATTAATAGTGTGAATGATTAATATATAAGACATAATGTTTGTTGGGTGTTACTGGTAGGACAAAAAAAAAATTGTGGGAAATTTACATGGGAAATTTTTTACATGCAAGTAAATAAATGCTTACTGGGTTATACCAAGGGCCATAAAAACAACTAGAGGATCAAGAACAAGTTGCAAGCTGCAATAATTATAAAGAATATAGTATTTACAAATATTGTTCATTAATAGTGATTAGTATAATTGTTTCTTGCAGGTTATCAGTTCGAATCATATCGATTCATGGCGTCATTGCAGTTGGCAAAATCATTGAGGCAGCGCTCTTATTGTCAGGAAAATTCCCTCTTATAGGCAAGAAGTGAGTAACATGTGTTGTTTTTTTTGTCATAGGCAAACATTTTGGCTTATTTCTGTCTCTCTTCTCGGATTGGACTATGTGAGACCCCAGAACAATGTATGCGTGCCCTTCAGCCCCAGTATTGGAGGATTTGGGCCGTCAGGAGAGCTTGTTTGCCTGTGGAGTGGCAGCACAGTAGGCTAGCAATTGGTGCGCGGCACTGGAGAAGCATCTGTTCCATCTACAGGCTCGTTTGGAGGAAAATAACTAGGAGCGGGAAGGCCAAATCCCTTCGACCGCAATGTAGTGCTCGAGCAGGCATTGCTTGGATGATAGGTCCATATTGACTGCCTGCTGGCCAGGCCTGGTACAGGCTGGCTGAAAGCGGGAGGGCCAAGTCCCTTTAACCGCTGTATGGAGATTTTGTCAAGGTCAGCTGGCTGAAAGTGAGTAAGTAAAGAATTAGCAGTTTTTTGCACCTTCATGGGTGGTAATCTCTCATTATTTTTCGTTTCAGCTTCTATGCTACTTTCAATCTCATTCAGGAGCTCGTTTTCAACTCGCTCAAGATTTTTTGAGAGTTGGTCATCATTAAGGGTGAATCTTTCACCAGGCTTGAGTGGAGGCAGGACAAGTCGCTGGATTTGGATTGGCTGGCCCTTCAATCGCTCTTCTATATACGCGCGATTTCGTGTGCCTCTTTTAAAATCTCGAAACAGGCCGTTGATCACGTGTCCTTCCATGCGCACAACAGGTTTGTTTAGTTTCGATTTTTCCTCCTTTTGTTTTTTGAGTTCGTTTCTCTCAATAATTTTTTGGTATCTTAGGTGGCAATCGAATCTGATGAGAGATGGGGCGCCATCAAAATGGGCCGTCGCCTCGCGCATTGCATGCCGATCTAGATGAGTAGTTGGAGATTGCTGCTGCTGTGTGTCAACGGAAGATGAAGTCCGTAGCTGGGAGGCCTGTGCTGCTGGGTGGTGCTGCTGGACGACCATTTGATGCTGCTGCGTATCCATTTGCGGTGAGTATTGAATATTTGCTGTCATTGGTGGAGCTGGAATGTCAGATTGCTGCTGCTGAGTGTCAGCAAAAGATGAAGCCCGTAGCTGAGAGACTTGTGCTGCGGGCTGATGCTGCTGGCCAGCCAGTTGATGCTGATTCAGCTCCGCCAATAGCTGAAGATGTTGTATATTAGCTGCATTTTGAGGAACTGGAATAGTTTTCTGCCGTTGAGTGTCAGCAGAAGATGAGGCCCGTAGCTGGGAGGCCTGTGTTGCGGGCTGGTGCCACACTTTATCAAATGCTTCAGTAATGTCTACAAATACAGCAGAGCTGTATTCTTTTTGTTCGAGTGATTTTTGTAGTAACTGTGTGACCCTTGCGAGTTGGTGTTCAGTGCTGTGGTTTTGCGAAAGCCAAATTGATGGTTTGGAATTGCTTTGCGAAAAGTTGAATACAAATTATATTGTTCACACCAAAGATTAAAAAGGGGCACCGTTGCAAGGTCAAGGACAATATCCAGGCTGTTCACACGAAATTCGTGGCGGACTTCAAAGCAACAATTGGATTCAAGCAGCCGGCAGAAAATCTATTGATTAAATGTGATCCCATTCAGTTAAAGGGATTCCTGCAGACTCTCAAACTGGATATGGAGGGCAAGGACGCCATCAATTTGAGACTGAATATAGCCACTGCCACGGCCATTACACAAAAAGCAAAGTCACAGACTAAAATGACTATTAATCGTCGCTGCGATTATCCCATCAAGGGTTTTCCACGATCTCTGCAGTCTCTGACAATCAATAGTAGTCAATTGGTTAAGCTAAGTTTTGAGATATGCTCGTTGCGTAATCTAACCCATCTGGATGTGGCCAACAAGCAGCTAACGAAGGTGAATAATAGTTGGTAGCTTTTCGCGCCCTTTTATCTGTCCTGTTTGGCTGTACAAATGTTTAAAACTTTTTTCAGATACCCGTGGAGTTGGGACGTCTGCCCCTGACGAAACTCGTACTTCTTGGGAATTGTCTGGGAGAACTGAACGATTGGTCATTTCTAAATGGCATCAAATTGAGTGAATCTCTTTGTGAATTGGATTTATCTGGTGGTTAAATGGCAAAAGCTGGTTCATTTGAATCTAAATCACAATAATCTAACCTTTTTACCCTTTGCCATGCGACGACTGAAGAAATTGCACTCGCTTTATGTATCGGACAATAAATTGGAATCTCTGCCAGCTGCCCTAGAAGACCTACACATTAATACCCTAGATGTTTGTGGCAATGCATTTAAAGGACCCAATCATCTGGATGTTCAACGTCTCGAGGGCACCACTGAGGCAAACACAAGGACCCAATGCTCCCCTCAGCCGCTCTGGCTGCAAGCAGCTCGTTCAGTCGACCAATTTAATCTGCCTATATACTCACTACCTGCCATACTGATCAAACTGATAGCCGAGACACCAAAATGTGTTTGTGGCAAATTTTGTTTTCTCATGGACTCGCTGAATATCTATAAACGTATACGCTCTGCCAAATTTGAAAGAATCAAGAATTATAGCTACAGTCCAGATCAGTTTATATATGTTGATATTGTCAAATGTGGCTACTGTAAGAATGTTAAATCATGCGCATGATCTTCCCTGATGTTAGTTGGAATATTTTATTTATTATTTTAGTATTACAATTCTTAATAAAGTCTGATCTAAATGAGAATTAATGTTAAAGTTTCTTCAGAGAGATCATTTAATGTTATTAAACTTGCCTAAATTGACTAGTCTTAGATTACTATCGGAATAATCTGCCAAAAGGTCCGAATTGTACACAAATCTAGTACACTTAATTGATTTTTTGATATATAACAAATCCAACCCATGTATATTGGAAGTTGATTAGTTATTTGCCAATTAATCTATCTCAAATACTCTTGTTCATTGTTTCATCTCTACTAAATTAGAACTCTCTCCATTAAACATAATGTTTAAAGGTTGATTCTTTGGGAAACCTGAAATGGAGGGTGCCTGAAAGGTTTGGATACAACGAATAATTACGAAAATTTTCAATTTAAGTGAATTTCAGAAATTTAAATGACGAACAAAATTAGTTAAACATCTTACATCTTGAGAGAGAACGAGAGAAAGGGAACTAAGGCAAATCTTTTGCCCTACACACACACATACACATATGACCATATAAAGACATTCACACACACGTCTACATCCCTTCCTGACTACACCTTCCTCCCCCGCCTTCTGTCCCTACGCAATCGTTTTTATCCTTATCATTCTGAATTTCTTGCCTATATATGGCTTACTTTTGGTTTCCTTTTGGGTTGCTTCTATGTTTTTTCATATTAAGAGCTCGTTGTTTTTATTATTAAAAGCTGTGTGGCGTATGTTACTTGCATAAATGTGTGTGTTTTTTTTTGTTCTCTGTGAGTTTTTCTTTATCTGAGCTCACGAGCTTTTCCACATTTTCCTTTTTTGCTATCATTTTGCTTTTTACTTCCACTTTTTCTCTCTGTCTGTTTATCAAAATCACAAAACTTCTGGACACTTTTTTAAAGAGGCATAAAAAAATGACACACTAACATCCAACACACACACCACACACATGACACATACTCACTACCTCCCCACTACTGCCTCTTTCTCTATACAGTGATTTTATTCACCACTTTAATGTGCAGCTGGGAAATTGGCTTGGTTTTGACTGAGAGGAAACGAAGAGAAGGGAGAGGGGAGATTCGTAACTATAAAAAATGTTTATCTCAACTTCGGCCCAAATCCAATTTTGACTGGCATTTAAGTGTCTATAACTGACTATGCAGATCTGCGGCTTAAGTTTCGCGTTCATTTCAGCATTTGATTCACTTGTTTTGTGTAACATTTTATTTAAAGGAGCTTTAATATTAAAAACCCCTTTCAAATGCTTTACAATTTGAAGTCTTTACTTTTTCGTCCTTTTAGTATTGATACATTTCAAATGAAATATTACGCGAAATTCTCTTTGAAAAAACTATACGGAAAACTGAAAGTAAAAACAAGGTTTTCAGTAAACTATAGCATACTTATTAGGGCTAAAGGAGCTTCTGACAACTTGCAGTCGCAGATTCGCTAACCTAAACTTCCCCTTGTCAGGGAATGTTTTAAAAATACAATTCTACAGTAGAACCTCGGTCATTCAAGGTATTGTGAAGAGAAACTCGGATGACACGGAAGAAATAAAGCAAACATTCTTTTAGGTGAAAACGCTAAATACTTTTCCCTAGAAATTTTGGAGCTAAAAAACTTTGATAATAATGGGTGTGCGTCTCCAGATCAAGGCATTTGGCGCTAGAGGATAACTCAAAGTTTCGAATAAGAGAGAATATGTATTTAAACAATACTTTAGCATTGAAAAGAACGTCTTGTATTTCCACAATTAATTTTTTAAAACCTAAAAGATTTGGAAGTAATTTTAAGACTGATACACAGTGGATATCTTGTTGGCCCTTTAAACTTGAAGCTATTATTTGAATTTGTGAATTAATTTTATTTGTTATAAATTTTCAATAGGCAATTTGCATGCACACTTAAAATAGTCTTTAGTTGTGTCTTCCGTATATTAAAATCTGATTTTTTCGTACCCATATTTAGCTATATAACTATAAAGATTTTAAGCAAATATTTTGGCTCTTAAAATTTCACTTTTTAATCGCACTCCAAGGGTTAAAAATCAACAACCAACATCTTTTACCCTGTAAAACAAGGTATATTGAAATTATAAAGAAACAAGCTCGATGTAATACATAAGTAAATTGAATAATGTCATTATAATTCTCCGACTTTTGATACTTAATAGAACTTTGCTCGTTGTTTACTCATTGTCGGTGTTTAGATTATATAAAATAAGCTAACATTAAGCCAATTATAATATAGAACGAATGGAAATGTATGTCAATGTTAAGTATGTAACCCGATTATAGATATCGATGGCTCATCAGTCATAAGTAGATCTGATATGGTCAGCAGTAAACAATAAAGACCTAGTTAATCAATAAAAACGTACTTTGCTGACCTAACACTATGCACTGGTGAGCTCGCTATTTTGTACTATAAAAGAAATGCATTATTCTTAGTAAGATCAGATACCAATTGTAGCTACATCGGGTGTGCATCGCTGTGTCTTTGGCCCCATCTCTACCTTTGTAATCTCACTCCGAGGTCCACGCAATTTATGTGTTGGTTGCGACAACCTTTAGTCACTGGTTTATGTGCTAGTGCCTAGATATATATATAAATAAATAAACATTTAATAACTTCAAGAAACACTAACGTCTTTCATTGAACATTTTGGTGACCCCGACATTGGCGGCTCCAAGTTAAAAGAATAACAGACTTGGTGAAACCGTCATCAAGCGAGAACATTTGGTCAACTCAGGCGACCAATCTCTCAACAAAAAGGAAACTGGTCAACTAGGCGACTACTTTCTTTGCACGCTTTGGACACGACAATCCTAAGCGAGGGCACAAATTGATGAACATCTCACATCAATTGGGGGTCCCGACTAAAAACATCGCAATTGATTAACTTGGCAATCATTGCGTAGCCACCTTGGCGAATAAAAAAGATTTATTGGAAAACTAGGAGTTGGTTTTCCGCAACGGGGTAGCAGTGCATACCCATTGAATAAAAGTTGATCAACTAGGCGATCACTTTATAAAAAACATTTAACAACGATTTGTGTCAACGAGGCGACCAAATCATAAAAAGTTATTTTTATATAAAAATAAAGTTTGATCAACTCAACTCTGTTGCATTCCCTGGCGTCAGCAATATCTGACCTAGTTAACTCGGTCAGTAACCCAGGTAGTACGCACGAGTATAGATTTTGGCATTGATCAGCAATTTTTTAAACAAAGAAAAGAAACTCAAAAAATTGGTTTCACTTTCGTGGCAGTTATCAGTGTAAAAGAATAGGTATATTGGAAATAAAAATAAAACTATTGTTAAAACACTAATCAAAAGGCAACTTCGATTTATTTCTTATTCTTATTTGTGCTACACTTGACCAATTTTAGGAACGAGTCGGAGCGTTCCCTGTCTTTGACAAAATAAATAAACTCCCATCGGGTCAAGTACTAGTACAGATAAGCAATTACATAAGAATATAAAAGAACATGGAGGAGTTTTATAAACAGCAGACAGAACGAGGAGAGGCAATCCAGGCCTTTATTCGGAATACCAAAAAAGATTCTTTCGCCAGGAAAACGAAGCCATCTTATTTCGAGGAGAAACTTGAGCTCCTGGAATACATGTGGGAGAACTTCGAGAAAAGTCATCAGGAGTTGATGGACAAATTAAATAACGTGCCAACTGAAGATGACTACTTTGTAACGGACTATTTCAGCAAAATGAAGACGGTTGTATCTAATATAGTGGAAGATTGGAAGGACCATTTGGCAAAAATAAAGCTAGAGAGGCAAGCTCGCCAACGAGAGGAAGAGCGAGTCATGATCAAACCACTGGTTCGTAAGCAAAGTGCTCTGCTGGAGTCATTGTCCAGGACATTAAGACAAATTGTGCCTGAAGATAAAATGACTTACAAATCGGTAGTCGACAAATTATGGATGCAAATTGAAGAAATCCATTATGAGATTCATCGGCTAGCTGAAAATCCAGCCGAAGCCGGATACAATATAGCTACGTTTGTGGCCGCAGAAAATACAATGCTGAAATTCTGTGTGGCACCAGCAGAAAATGTAGTGATACAATCACCACCTGTATTGCAATCGATACAACTACCCAAAATTCCCATTCCAAAATTTGATGGGGATTATCTGAAATGGCAACAATTTCATGACATCTATAAAAAGGTGGTTCATGAGTCAAATGCATCCACGATAGAGAAAATGTGGTACTTAAAATCAAACCTTTCTGGAGAAGCAGAGAGATTGATACGGCACCTGGAATTAACAGAAGCCAATTACAACACTGCTTGGTCAGTGTTGCAGGAACGTTTTAATAACAAACGAGTTCTAGTAACAGCCATACTGGCAAAGCTGTTTGATCACCCAAATGTGGGAAATGACGCAGCTTCTATAAAGAATTTGCATGATAACATTTTTGAATCATTGCAAGCCTTAAAAAATGTAGGCGTCAATTTGGAATCGTCAGATGCTGTCATAATGTTTCATATGACAAGAAAATTGGATAGATTCAACCACGCACTATATGAGCAATCTCTTCCCAACACAAGGGATCTGCAGGAAGTAAAGGACTTCCTATCCTTCTTGGAACAGCGCTTCCTAACATTAGAGGCGATTGGGAAACCAAGAAACGAAAATCGCAGCATTGAAAAACCAAGTCCAAGGAAGACATGCGCAACAGCATCTGGGACAAACAGTACCCTGTGTGCTTTCTGCGAAAGAGCAAAGCACAAACTCTTCCAATGTGAAAAGTTCAAAATCAAATCCGCAGCAGAGCGGCTTAATTGGGTGCAGAGACACAAATTGTGTGTCAATTGCTTCAAGCCGGACCATATGGCAAAAAATTGCTCTTGGAGGGGATGCTTTAAATGCGATAAAAAACATAACACAATGTTGCATTTAGAAACAGGCAACCAAATTGCTACATCTGCTTCTGCAGCTTCTGCGTATGGAATTGGCAGAAAATACACCCTGTTGGCAACGGCCAAGGTAGTGGTAAAAGGGATCAATGAAAGGAAAGGAGAATTTCGAGCACTCCTGGATAGCGGCTCTCAAGTAAATCTCGTCTCAGAGAGACTGGTAAAGAAGTTATCGTTAAAAATTAGCGAGACTCATGTGCATATAAATGGAGTGGGTGGTCAACCACAGATAAGCAAGGCGCGAGTAAGCTTGGTTGTAAGGTCAAGATACAACAAGTTCGCAATGCTAGTTGAGGCATTTGTATTGCCACACATAATAGGTGACCAACCCACAGAACAAATAACGCAGAAAGTCACATTACCAGACAACATTCAATTAGCGGACCCAACATTTGATAAACCCGGAAAAATTGATATGCTGTTGGGAGCTGATGATCACTATGCTATACTGCTACCAGAAAGGAGACGGGGCAATCGAAACCGTCCAACATTACAAAACTCAGAGTTTGGATGGATTGTTGCTGGCAGAATTAATATGTCAACGTCAGCTTCAATCACATGTATGGTAGGCATGACGAATCCAGAGGAATCACTGGAAAGATTCTGGCAGCTAGACACACTAGAGCCAATAAAAAGGTACAGGAGTCCGGAGGAAGAGTATTGTGAAAAATTCTTCCTCGATAACCTAAACACGGCGGCGGACAATCGACTAATTGTAAAGCTTCCATTTGCTGAAGAGGCGTCATCTCTTGGAGAATCTCGGGAAGTAGCCATAAGAAGATTCATGTCATTAGAGAGGCGAATGAACCCTGACATAAAAAAGGAGTATGTAAAATTTATGTCAGAATATGAACAGCTTGGACATATGAAGCAAGTAATGGTAGAACAAATTCCCAAGAACCATTACTTTATACCGCATCATTGTGTACTAAAACCAGAAAGTACCACCACCAAGCTTAGAGTGGTATTTGATGCATCATGCAAAACGTCATCAGGAAAATCACTGAACGACATTTTATATCCTGGACCAGTTGTACAGAGTCAACTCTTCTCAATTCTTCTGCGGTTCAGGACCCACAAATATGTGTTTACGGCAGATATTGAAAAAATGTATCGTCAAGTTTGGATAAACCCTGCCGATCAATTCAATCAGATGATTGTGTGGAGAGAGGATCCAAGTCAAGAACTAAAGTTTTATCGTTTAAAAACGGTGACTTATGGAACCACGTCAGCCCCATATTTAGCGACGAAGTGTCTGGAATATTTGGCACTGAAAAACATTGAAAAATTGTCGTCTGGAGCATCAGCATTAAAAAATGACTTTTATGTTGATGATTGTCTCACAGGAGCAGACAGTTTACCAGAAGCCCTGCAAATAAGACAAGAGCTTCTAGAAATCTTGAAACCTAAGGGTTTCAACTTACGAAAATGGTGTTCAAATAGCAGTCAACTTCTAAAGGAAATTCCAAAGGAAGATACGATTGCCGACATCAATCTCGGTGACACACTGGAACAAACAAGTGTCAAAACACTGGGAATCATATGGGCACCCAAAGAAGACCAATTATGTGGAAAGGCTCAAAGACATACAAAAGGAATAACCAGACGAGTGGTGCTATCCGAAGTCGGTCAAATCTTTGATCCTCTAGGACTGTTCGCACCGGTAGTGGTAAGAGCGAAAATGTTTCTTCAACATGTTGCTACCGAACGAATTGAGATGGATGGTGACCTACCGCCGTATTTGGAGAAGCAATGGGAAGCTTATCGAGAGGATGTACAGGCACTAAACCACATGAAAATTCCAAGGCATATTTTTGATGGCAAGGTCCCCACTACAAAGGAATTGCATACATTTGTTGATGCATCAGAAAAGGCGTATGGTGCGGCAGTTTATGTCCGATCAACCTATAAAAATGGCCAAATTTCGGTCAGATTGTTGTGCGCCAAGTCGAGAGTGGCTCCCCTGGAAAAACAGACACTGCCCCGGCTGGAACTATGTGCAGCTGTACTTGGAGCTGAACTCACGGATAGAGTTCGACAGGATCTCCAATTCGGATCAGAAAGTGTGGAATCATTCCTCTGGTCAGATTCAACAGTAGTACTCTCGTGGATTAATTCACGGGCATCACATTTCCACACGTTTGTGGCTAATCGGTTGACAAAAATACACGCAGTATCACATCCAAGGCAATGGCGGCATGTGTCATCAGCGCTCAACGCAGCTGATGTTCTATCTCGAGGCATATCAGCAGCTCAGCTTAGCACACATACATTATGGTTGTATGGACCACTATTTCTGCATGGACCACAACGTGGCTGGCCAGCACCATTTAAGCCTACAGAGCACACGATGGATACCGCTGAGAAGAAAACCAAGGTATTCAGCATGGTGACTGCCACGGCAAACAACAAGAGTGAATGGATATATACGGTAAATCACAGAAATTCGTTTTACCGGCTACAGCGAATAGTGGCGTATGTGCTACGGTTTTGTCACAAGCAGAACAGGAAACCAACGGCTCAGTTAGAGTTGGAAGAGTTGGACCAAGCACGGAGAGTGATCATTAAGCAAATTCAAGAAACAGGATTTGCATATGAATTACGGCACTTAAAGAAACGACCTGATCAACCGCTAGATCGCAAAAGCACGGTGGCAACGTTGCCACTAATACTGGATGAAGATTCAATCATACGAGTAGCAACTAGGCTACAACAAGCACCAGTATCAACGGAAACAAGGAATCCATATCTCTTGCCGTATAATGATCCGGTGGTAAAAATGATGCTACGGAAACTTCATGAAGAAAATCTTCATTGTGGACATGAGGCACTACGCGGAATAGCTCGGCAACAGTACCACATCATTAAGGTGAAACCGATGGTCCGGAATGTGATCCAGGGCTGCGTAGTATGCACCAAGTACCGGCCGCAGTTCTTTAAACAAGTCATGGGTGACTTACCTGAGCATCGGGTATCTCAGAATAGACCCTTTCTCAATGCCGGAGTAGACTATTGTGGACCATTCTGGATCCACCATAAGGTTCGAGGAAAACGTCCCGACAAAGCCTACATTGCAGTATTTGTATGCTTTGCAACCAAGGCAGTACACTTGGAGTTGGTCGGAGACCTGTCCACCTCCTCATTTGTGGGCGCGCTTCAGCGCTTTATTGGGCGCAGAGGAAGATGCCAGACATTATACTGCGATAATGCAACAAACTTTGTTGGAGCAAACAACCAACTTAAGGAACTGACCGATACAATACACTCAGAAACGGCAGCAGGTAGTATCAAGGAATTTTGCAATCAAAAAGGAGTGCAATTTAAGTTCATACCACCACGGTCTCCACATTTCGGAGGATTATGGGAAGCTGCGGTAAAGTCCGCTAAGCATTTACTGTTGAAAAACGTATCGACAGCAAACTTAACGTTCGAACAACTGTCTACCATCATTGTCAATGTTGAAGCAGTGCTGAAATCTCGTCCGTTAACGCCAAACTCAGACGATCCCAACGACTTAACAGCTCTAACCCCAGGCCACCTATTGATCGGAGAACCATTAGTAGCCCAACCAGATGCAGAGCCAATAACACAGCGATCGATTCCAGAGCAATGGGAATTAGTGCAACGGCTTAAGCATACATTCTGGACACAATGGTCTCAAGAGTACCTACAAGAACTGCAGGGTACATCCAAGTGGAAAAAGCCATATAACAATGTCAAAGAAGGCATGATGGTAATTCTAAAGGAGGATAATGTGCCAATTTTGCAGTGGCCAATTGGACGAATTGTTAAACTATATCCAGGCCTGGATGGATACGTCCGCGTGGTAGACGTTAAAACAGCCAGAGCGGGCTATCCATAAATTGGCCCCTTGCTTAGAGAGACGGCGACAAACGTAAAATCGAGGCAGATGACACAGAATCGAATTCCCAAAAAGACCCTGGTATCGAGGACAACGCAGAACCAAAAACAAAAGACGCTTATCGATCGGTCTGCCACCGTTGGCAATGACGATCTGCCTAATGCTGTTATTATTGCCTATAGCATTTGCTCAAAGAACTAATATAACTCGATTCAACCCCAAACCAGGCATATACTATGAAAGTATTGGCACAGGAAGGATGGCAACGTCTGACTGGACTATTGTGGCATTCTACGATCTCGAACCATATTGGGCCGACCTGAAGACATTTTCAGACGGAGTAGTAAAGGTTGGAGAAATATGCGTGTTAATGAAGGTTCCAGAGGCATGCACCGCAATGCAGAGGCACTTCGAGCATGTCAACTCAGAGCTACGGACAGGAAATGATCTCCTTCACATAGAACGCCAACGACGATCGCCCTTAGATATAATTGGGAACATTGCGAACGGCTTATTTGGTGTGCTGGACTCAAAGTATGCAACAGAGATGTCAGGCACCATACGAAAGGTTAAATCAAATGAAGATTACTTATTGAACTTGCTGCAAAATCAGACATCTGTAATTGATTCAACGATAAATATCATTAAGCGAGATGAAGCCACAATTGAAAATCAGATGAAACTAATGGAACAACAAATGAACGACATGACCAAGGTACAGGACAATGCAGTAAAGGCATTGCAATGGTATATCACGCTAACTACTCAGATGACAGTTATTGCAGGGAATTTGCAACGAATTCAAACCGAAATTTCCCGAGTATTTACAGATGCCCATCATAGCAAAATAAGCCCGTTACTACTATCACCAGGCCAGCTTCGGGAACATCTGAACCAACTGAAGAGACATCTTCCGTTTGGTTTGGATTTGCCAGTTCCAGATAACGACGTCTTGCAATTATATGGCTTAATGAAGGCACAAGGCACAATCGCAAACAATCATGTGATATTTAAGGTCACATTTCCATTAGTGGCAACGCAGGCAGTGCAACTGTATAACCTGGTACCCATTCCAGCAATTGGAACTCATGGGATTGTAATCATGAACATTAAAATTCCCATCATTGCTGTCAACAAGGAACAGAATCAATACATTGGGCTCTCAAGAGCCGATTTGGAACAATGCCATCAGCTCAACAACGAGCAATATATTTGTTTTGATAAACAAACGACGTTTTCGGCTAATAGCAACTGTGAGTTCCAGCTATTCAAAAACACAAAATCATCAACTTGCCAAATACAACACACAAACAGATCATTCGTGTGGTACGACATGTATCACAAAAATCAGTGGATTTTTGCCACCACTAGACCAATTGAACTCGCAGTGACCTGTGACGATAATATACAAGATGTCACTATTAAGAAGACAGGATTGTTAACTCTAGACCCGACGTGTACAGCTAGGAGTTCTGCTATACGAATAACAGGTCACCGTATAACTACGACAGACACAATGAAATTGTCATATGTCCGATTTGGCAACTTCAGCATTGGCCCAACAAAAGTAGCGCCAACAACAACACAATTCACAAAGATGCAGCTAAGCTACGACGAACTAAGCAACATTCAAGGAAAACTGGAAACTAAGCAAAACTGGAAATTGCCAGAAGACCCTAGCCAGCCGGCTCACCATGTTATAGTCTCCTACGTAGCGCTAACAATACCATTGGTTCTTGTGATGGTATATGGAATAAAAGATGCTCACAACCCCCAAGACACAATGGTCCAGAGCAGACAACCGTGAGGATCGTCAATCCCATACCGACTCCTGCTGCAGTAAGCCCAGCCCCCAGCAATTTTGCGGTCAACGTTGGATAACGTTGAACAGGTGTTCAACGGCCGGGAGTATGTCGGTGTTTAGATTATATAAAATAAGCTAACATTAAGCCAATTATAATATAGAACGAATGGAAATGTATGTCAATGTTAAGTATGTAACCCGATTATAGATATCGATTGCTCATCAGTCATAAGTAGATCTGATATGGTCAGCAGTAAACAATAAAGACCTAGTTAATCAATAAAAACGTACTTTGCTGACCTAACACTATGCACTGGTGAGCTCGCTATTTTGTACTATAAAAGAAATGCATTATTCTTAGTAAGATCAGATACCAATTGTAGCTACATCGGGTGTGCATCGCTGTGTCTTTGGCCCCATCTCTACCTTTGTAATCTCACTCCGAGGTCCACCCAATTTATGTGTTGGTTGCGACAACCTTTAGTCACTGGTTTATGTGCTAGTGCCTAGATATATATATAAATAAATAAACATTTAATAACTTCAAGAAACACTAACGTCTTTCATTGAACACTCATAATTATTAGCTTAAAGCTACTAAGAATTTCTTACAGGGTATAGAGACTTCGATAAGGCCAGGGATATATTGATTCCCTCTGGTTTTTCTGATATATTTCATATACCCATAAAGGTATAAAACAATATATTTGTTATTCTTCCTTATTATCTCTTAACTCCAAAATATAAAAAATTTGAAACGTAACCAAAAATTTGTTACAAATCAAATTCTAAATTCAAATTTTCGATATTATTTTGTATGTTTTTTCCGAAAATTTTATTGGCTTGCTCCAAAAAACTGCATTTTCATTTTTTGCTTTTTTAACCTTTCAAGATATTTCGAAATGTGAGCTTAGCTCTACCTTTTACAAGTTTATCATTGCAATATACATATATATCATATATATATTTTTTAGAAATCTAAAGGCTAAATATGATTTTATTTTGTTTTTTATATGGCCATATCCTATGCTATATTGTTATGTCTGAGAGTTGATTATTTGCCTTACTTCTACCTGTTGTGGTCTGGTTTCTTCACCTTTTAACGAAATATCTGTGCATTTCATTAGCTGCAAAAATTGTATCTTTTGAGTTTAGGTAAACAAAATCAAATTCTAGGACTAGGAAATTGCTTTTGCCGACTTCCGGCCCGGTGGTAGTGGTTCGGTTGGTGCCCTTTCATTTGATGCACTGCTCTTGCCCTTCACTCACTACTCTATAATATAGTTAAATATTTGTCTAATATTTGTCAACTGTTTCAATTTTCAAATACAATTTCAATTTCAGTGTTTAGACAAAAGGGTGATGAAAATTTAAATATTTACTGTTGACTTTGATGGAAGGAAGAATGGAAGGGGAATGCATAATTCAGTTTTACTTAATTTCGAACCAATTTAATAAGAGAGTTCATTAAATTTAATGCAGTCAAAGGAGCGGAGGTTCTCGCAAAAGGAGATTATTGCAAAGTTCCTTCTAAAATTAATTCAATAGCATTTTATTACTGGGGAGCAACAGCAGCAGGCAACAAACCGACAAAAGATGCCAATGAAAATGTTGCAAATGAAGATTCCTTTGCCGAGTCGAGTCCTGTGCCTCCTGGTGGTAAGTTTATTAGTTAGTCGAAAGGAATCATCCAGGTGATACGCCATAAAATTGAGTGATGTAATCGTAAAGTCAAAACTGGAAATTATATATATACAGCAAAAATACTTTAAGAAACTTACTTTGCGCTTATTGTGAATGAATTTTAATCCAAATAAGATAATAATTTTACAACAACGAAAAGAATGTCTTATTGTTAAATTCACGTGGTTCGATTGACTTTTTTTTATCGATATTTTACGAATACTAACTCTAACAAATGCAACACTAAAAATTTGACCCGAGTGTGTTTCACGTTTTCCAACACTACTTTCTACGATTTTCCAAAACTGGATAATATTAATTGTGGTCAAGTAGGCGGCACTGGCACTAAAAGTTTTCGTTCGACCTCAGCTCACAATCGCCTTCACTTGCTTCGCAGCAGTCAAAGGAACAAGTTCAAATTTACTTCTTTCTCCCTGGTCCTTCTCCTTAAAAGCATTTAAAAATTTAAAACGCTTTAATTTAATCCTTCTCCTTTAAAGCATTTAAAAATTTAAAACGCTTTAATTTATTCCTTCTTTAAAGCATTTAAAAATTTAAAACGCTTTAAAATATTCCTGCATCTTATGAACTGAGCGCTTATCGGAATCATTAAGATGAAGTCGTTTCATTCAGAAAACCATTATATTCCTTATTTGTTTTCTTTACGTCAGCATAAGATTTTAAAATTTTATTTTCCCGTCTAAATATAATAAAATTATTTTTCTTTAATCTTTACAATACCAAAATTACAAGATCCTCCACAACAGACACATCATATAAAATAGTCCGGATTTCATTTTGTTGTCTATCCACGGCGTTGGAATTACTTCATGGATTACTGAGTGTCGAAGTCAAAGGGGAACACATAAGCCATTTGACTTCCTTTCTTCCTATGGGCGATCTGGCAAAAGTAATGCTTTTGATTAATTTTCCTCTATTACTTGTTTTTTTAATTTCCACTGTATTAATGATGCACTGAATTATACTTTTTTATACAAAGGTGGTAGACCTAAAATTTTTTTTTATATAAATATGCTCCCGACGCTCCTCCTCAAGGCGCTCCTGCTCACGACGCTCCTGCTCACGGCGCTCCTGCTCACGGCGTTCCTGCTCACGACGCTCCTGCTCACGAAGCTCCTGCTCACGACGCTCCTGCTCACGACGCTCCTGCATTTGACGGCGTTCCATTGGAGACGTTCCTGATGGATACGTTTCTGATGGAGACGTTCGCGATGTTGGCGCTCCCGCTCACGACGCTCCTCTTGACGGCGCTCCTCTTGACGGCGCTCCCGGTGATTCTCCTGCTGGGGACGCTGATTCATATGTGAATTGGCAACAATATAATCAGTCGGTGGTTGCTGCTCATAGTCATCGAAAAGCTGTTGCTGCCACTGCAGACGCTGTCGATTTTCACGAATTTCATCCTCCTCTGGGATGAGGCTACTGTACAATTGACGTGTATTATATGGATTATACGAATTCTGATCATCCTGTCTGGCCCATTCGGGAATCTGTTGCTGCAGTGGATTGTTTGGTCGCTGTTGCATCTGTTCCAGTAGATCCAGCTCTCGGTCTTGATATTGACGGCGTTGTCGTTGCATTTGCTCATTTTGCTGCTGGCGATGTTGCTCAATTTGCTGTTGTCGCTTCTCCTCCTCCTGGAGGTACTGCTGTCTCAGTTCCTCTTGATATTGTTGCAAATATCGCTCATTCTCGGTCGATTCCGGTGCCGATTGACGCAATCCCGCATCCACTTCGAATACAGGTTGATGATGTCTTCTATAATTCTTTATTTGCGTCATGCTTGCACTGCAGGCTGCGTCCAGGTTGCTATAGAGCTGTTCGGCCATCACGCCAGCCGAGTTCCGCGAGAATTGGGCCCTCTCAATTAATGCTGAAAATACCTGCACGTTCAATGTTTCGGACTTGTAGCCTTTATCGATGCTAGGAAGTCTTGCAGGTGCAAGTTGTGCTTCCCCGACCGAAAAATGTATGGCTTCATGGTCGCTTGCAGTATATACATTAGCAATTGCTCAGCTAGTTGACCTATAAAGACTTTCACTGACGAAAGTCAGGTCTATTACTGAGCCGAGTCCCGCTCTATTGAAGGTATTTTGGAATCCTACGTTAAGCAAAGCTATATCAAGTGTTGCAAATGCCTCTAAAAGTGCTCTCCCTTTGGCATTGGTTAGACTGCTACCCCATTCAACAGCCCAGGCGTTGAAGTCCCCAGCTATAATAACTGGGCTGCGGGTACGTGCGTCTGCTCGAGATCGTCTAAGGCATCGCTGAAGCTTTGGATATTCAGACTTGGTGGCAAGTAGCAGCTGTAGACCCAGTGGCCGCTTATGTTTGCCCTGACATAGTGCTCCTTGTTTAGCACGGAACGCTGCAATAGTGATGGCGTTCCACAAGCCCAGATCGCTGCCTTCCCAGAAATACTGCAGGACCAGTTATTTCCAGTTCTGGCCTTAAAAGGTTCGCTTATAATGGCTATGTCTGTTCTAGACTCACCCACTGTCTGTGATAGCAGCTCATGGGCTGCCCAGCAATGATTTAGATTAAGCTGGATAAACTTAATCATCATTATTGTGCTTACGGGTCTCGTTGGATGACCGCCCGTTTGCGGACGGGCATCTCTGGCTGCCAGCTACATGTGAGAGAAGTCAGTCCTTCTGCTGCACATAGAAAACATTTGGCCTCGTTACAGCAGTCCCGAATTTTATGACCGCTGGTTCCGCATTTTAAGCACCAGCCACTTCTGTCAACGTCGCTATTACATTTGGCAGCGACATGGCCAGTTTTTAGGCACTTGTAGAATCTAACTGGGGCATTATTAATTCTGATTCGGCACACTGACTATGCCACCGTAATCTTATTGGCCTTGAGGATTGTCTCTGCGGTTGTTGCCGGAACATATATGAGCGCTGTCTGGGTATCACGGTATGATGGGCAGAGACTTTTGACAGCGCCTGGCTCTAGGTCAATTTTCAACTTGGTAGGTAGGCTGCTACTATCTCTTCTACGGTTGTCTCGTTGTCTAGGTCCAGTATTTCCAGCCTTATATTATCTGTGAGAGTGCGAGTTTCGAACTTGGAGCCCAGCACATTGCCAATATCTTCTTTTAGCTTATGAAGGTTATCTGCTCTTCCCTTACTTAGCTCGAGGAGTAAGTGGTGGTATTCTCCATTTTTTTGAGGATTGCGAATGCTGAGAGCGCAGACTTGTTTAACGCAAAGACTTGCTGGGCTTGGTCCTTCATGTCATTATTTACATATCTGGCGTTTCGCAGTGCTTTAGCTAGCTCACCTGACTTTTTCACCATTGACCGGAGTAGAATACCTAGGTCTTCGTTTTCGGGATCAACTGGTTCGCATATTGCGTTCATCTGATTCGGCTGCTGTGGGTCGGCATCTTCGTTGGGGCCGAGCGACCAAGCGGTTGGAGTTGACCATTGGCTCGGCTGATCTGGCGGTATTAAAACCCGCCGGGCAGAAGCCCTTTGCCCATCCTCTTCGTACTCCATTTGACTGACCGGCATTGCCACAGCGGCAGGGGCCAATGCTGGCCGTTATCAATCTATAGATTCAGTAGATTCGAAATTTAGAAAATTTTAAAAATTCCAACGATCGCCAAATGGTGCAGCCTGAAAGCATGCACCGCTTATGTACGCTGTTACGGGCTGTAAGCTTACAGGTCTGCTACCCGTATCAGCTGTGTCCGAATACGTTGACCAACACTGCTGAACAGCTGATGCTATCGAACTACGAAATATGAAGGTGAGCCAGGTGGAGTAGTGGCTCCCGATTGAGCCCGCAGGTGTTTGGGTACGTAGCACCACCCCTAACCGACTCTGGTTAACAATTGTGTATATTCTCAGGTCTCAGGAAGCTCCTTTATTTGACGAGATTTCGGAACGACTTGAACTACGCGACCGTACTTGGTGAGAAGAAAAACTGTGTGTCACCGCCTTCCCTTGTGTGTGTGTGTATATGTGTTATGTATAAAAGGGCTGAGAGAGAACTTAGGGGTATGTATATACACTAATACATACCCAAGTGAAAAAATTGTTTCGATTGCCAGCCTCTTACATAAATCATTTTAGGTTATAACAACACAAAAATATTAAATTGTCATTTATTTAAATAATTAGCTAGGAAATTGGCAATTTTCCGTGGCACACTAGTGAAGAGCCTTGAAACACTATTTTTAAGATTTATTTGGGCAATTAATTCCCACTTTTACTATATATTTTTAACAATTTATAGCGGAGCTTTTTTCTTTGTTTTTTTTCTTTGTGTTGAGGCGAATTCTCAAACTAGCACCAATGGCCGACTGGCCATTGGCTCCTTTATTGTTCTCATTCTAAGACCTTAGAATCTATAACAAGGGTCATTAAATACAGCAATTTACAATAAGTGCTGAAGGCATAATAAAGTGAAAAATGAATTAAGACTAGTCCAAAGTGGTCTAGAATATATATAATATCATATATATATAATATAATTTGGAAATTTCTCACAGATTTATATTTGCGGCTAAGTTCATTAACATAACTTGAATCCAGACTGCACTGTAACTGGAGGCAGAGAGATGTCCAAATGTTAATTAACAGTGAGATACAAATGTCCAATAGAAATATTTTATGGGCGTGATTGAAAATTTTAGGATATTTTTAGGCATAATTATCTTCTATTAATTTGTGTCATCAGGCGTATTTTTTTAAGATTATGGCGTTTGATCCGCCTGTCCTTTCATCTTCTAGAGACATAAAACAGAAATCTAAAAATAGGGCCGTTACAGCAGCAGGGAAGGGACAATATAAAATAACTTATAAACTAACTTAATTACTAACAATGAATGTATAATAATAAAATAGACAATGACATTTAGAATTTAGTGTTTTTTTTTAGAGATAATTATGGCGTAAGTAGTTTTAAGTATTTAGCATAAGTAAGTATTAGTTTTTAGCAATAAGAATTTTAAATTTAATTTTCCTGTGCAAGGGGTCTTAATAGGGGGAATTAGGCGAGTGCAGAGGGCACTAATAGAGGTAAGTAGAGAAGTGCATAGGGCGCTAGAGCGAGAAATGTAGGGAAACTGGCATTTTTTGTGGTATTTTTAGGGCAACACTGGAGTGAGTGCTCATTATTGCGTGTGCGCTCACTGTTGCTGCTCAATACTTATTCGATAAGAAATCGATACAGCAACAGGTGGCGGCGCATGTGGCTGAAAAGAGAAGGCGATATATTTCCAAAATGTAAACAAACAATTAGAAAAATGTGACATAAGTATAAAAATTGACAATAAGATTAACAAATATTGGAAATTATAAATTAATTATTATTATTTTACAGGAACATGGCTGCTGAATCATCACTGGAGACCTCCACCGACGACAGAGTAAAGCTGTTAGGACGGGAACAGCTGCTTGCAGGTAAGTATTTTTTAGGTTGATGTTTATGCTTATATTTATTTTCAGGTCGAGGTACTTACCTAGACTCCATGGGATGCAGGTGGCCGCGTTGAGTTTTTAGGTGAGTATTGTTGGCTTTTAGTTTTTCCAATATTTGTAGTTAAATTTAACTTTGTTTTTTCTCCGTTTTCAGGTGCGTCTGGAATAGAAGAATGTGTTGCGGCTGGCGGCATTTGTATGGCAGGTGAATAATTGGTTGGTTTAGTAGTATTTTTAACATTTTTATATTTTTTTCAGGTACAGGTGCAGCTTTATGACGTTTAGGACCAGGTGACGGGCCAAGTGATGCAGCACAAGAAGCAGGAGGAGCTCCAGTTGGATCCGAAAGCGGCTGGGGCTCGATTTTAGATATGTATTTAGTTATTTTAACTTGTTTCTTTGTTGATTTTTTGTTATTTTCAGGCGCAGCCTTGGGTAGAGGGCCAGAAGGACCAGCTGGTGTTGCTGCAGGTGACTGAAGAGAATTTGCAGGTAAGTTTACGTGATTATTGAGAGATTTTTCTGACGATTTGTGTTTTTTTCCAGGTGCAGGCGCTAGTGAAGGACGAGATGGACCAGATGATTGGCCAGATGCTGGACGAGGATTCGCAGACGATGCTGCTGCTGTCTGACGTAGATTTTCAGGTGAGTTTTTGTGTTTTATTGCTGATTTAGATAATAATTTTAATATATTTTCAGATACAGGAGCTGCAGACGGACTAGCTTGACGAGATTCTGGACGACGCAGATGAGACGATGCATACGACGCTGGACAAGGAGCTGCTGTTTGCTGTTGTGTATTTTCAGGTGAGTATTTGTACTTTTTAGTTGGTTTTATTTTTAGATTTGTTTTATTTTCAGGTATTGGTGCATCAGGCGAGCGGAAATCTGGACAGGACGATGGACGAGATGGTGCAGACGCTGAGAACGAGGCAGAGAGTGCAGGAGGCGCGTCTACTGGAGGCACAGCTGTCGAGGACTGGCCCTCTGGCCAGGCCAGGACAACCGCTGAATAGTGGGCAGGATTCTGGCTTTGCAGGGGCCGCCTGAAATCATATTTCGTTATGATTAGGTAAGTGAATGTTTGCAGAAGTATTAGTATTGGTGTTAGAGTGATTGTTAGTTAGGACCATCATGGGTGCAGTATCAGTTTTCCTTTTTTTTTAGAGCATCAGTGCTATTCGTGCTGTTATCAATTCATTTGAGCAACTCAGATTCCAGACTCGCCATGTTTAGAGCGAGTAGTTCATTTTCCGTGCATTGAATTTGTTCGTTTGGCCCAAGGGCGGGCAGGCTTTCCGGTGGGTTTTTTTTTAGCTATAGACGCTTCCTTAGCTCTGAGAACATCTTGCTTTTCAGTGATCCTGTTGTAGGTCTGGTGACAGTTGTCAGCAATAAGAGTTGGCGCCTTGGAGCCAGGGTTGAGCTGAGGTGGCATCAGTGGTGGTGTTTGGGCTTTTTTATCGTTCGTGAGGCGACAAGTTTATCTATTTGCTTTGAGTACCTAGGCCATGGCAAACGTTTAGGGATAAATGGCTTTAAATAAAGTTTTTCAATTTCTTTGTTCTCATGGTCAGACATGGAGTTAAAGAATCTTAGGCAACAATTAGGCGTCATTGTATATAGTTTCTAGAGGTTTGGCGTTATTTTTTCTTGAATTTCAGAGTTTGGGCAATAGATGTTCGCATTTGTTAGCTTTCTGAGCAGTTTATTGTGAGTTCCGGTGAGCTTTTTGAATAGGGTGTTAGATATTAGGCTACCCCATATGGGAATAGCGTATGTCCAAATAGGGACTAAGATTTGCTTGTAGATAGTGACCTTGCAGCGGGTGCTAAGATGGCTTTTAGCTCCCCCGAGCCATTTGTAGCGAGTATAGGTGGACTTGGCTTGAGCACAAAGTTTGGCAATATGGGTTTTAAACAGGAGTTTGCTATCAACAAGGACTCCCAAGTATCGGCACGAGGACGTATTTTTAATAGGTTTGTTATTAAACTTAACAGTGGCAGCTTAACAGCAGGTGAGGTAGATCGTCTGGAGAAGAGAACGTGAACTGTTTTACTCACGTTGACTGTGAAACACCATTTGTTGGACCAGGTAGAGAACTTGTGTAGGTAATTTTCCGTTTTGTTCATGGCTACAAGGGCGTTTTTATCGGTCGAGATGAAAATAGTATCGCCAGCTTATGTAGAGAGCAGAGTGTCACCGTGTTTATAGGTCGGGTAATATTCGATCAGGGTTTCATGCTCAATTATGAACTTTGGAATTGGCATGTCTGACGAGTATATGTTGTATAGCAGGGGTCCCAAAACACTACCCTGAGGGATTCCTGCTAAAATTTTCCCATCACGGGACATAATACCATGGTTACCGCGAACGGAGAACGTGCGATCCTTGAGGTAACTGTCCAGAACTTTGTATAGGTTAATAGGTAGTAGCTTTATCAACTTGTTACGCAGACCGCAGTGCCAAACTTTGCCAAACGCTTCTGTAATATCGATGAATATAGGCGATCCATACAGTTTGTCCTCAAAAGCTCTCTGGAGGAATTGTGTAACGCGAGCTAGTTGATGCTCGGCCCCATGAAATTTGCGGAATCCAAATTGGTGGTTAGGTATGGATTGTGAAAGACGGTTAAATTTAAGGAGCCTCTTGGCAAGCAAGGATTCAAGTATTTTTGAGAAAGCAGGAAGCAAGCTTATGGGGCGATACGAGCTAGCTTCAGAAATTGGTTTTTTTACCATGACAACTATGGCTTTTTTCCACACTAGGGGGAAGTGGCCAAAACGTAGGATGCTGTTGTATATTTTGAGTAAGAAGATGATAGCTTTGAGTGGGAGAACTTTGATTAGGGCATTGTTGATCCTATCATATCCTGGTGCTTTTTTGTTGATTAAGCTATCAATCTCTTTTTTTAATTCAGAGAGAGTAATAGGCTTGACAAAAGGTGAGTTGCTGGAGTCAAAGTTGGCGGAGGAGCTAGCGATGGAGTGGTGGGTTTTACATGCATACTCCATGAGCATTTTTTTGGCAAGGATGGCATTTGTTTCCTCGTTGATTTTGGCCCTGTCAAGGGAGCTATTTGTCAAGTTGGGAGAGAAACGCTTCTCTAACTGGTCAGTAAACAGCTCCATTTTACCTTCAGGTGATCTTGTCCATGCATGCTTCTTGTCTACTCCGCTAGGGATCCTAAGAGGCCAGTTAGGAAGGGGCTGCCGTTTTAGTTTGTTGGTTAATTGCCACAGCTTGTGGGGTCTGTACCGATCAGAGGAGTCTATTTTACATAGTTTTTTATTTAAGTGTTTGTTTTTTGATAGGCTTATTTCTTTGTTTAGTATATTTTAATGTTTTTTTACGTTCAAAGTTTCGTGAGAGGCATTATATCAATTTTATTTTATTTTTTTGTTTTAATAATTTGTGCATTTTTTTATTTATAGGTATGGCTCCTCCGATTCGGTACGATTCGTATTTGGCAGGTCCCTTCGTAGAGGTTTAGTGGCCAGGGCTGCAGCATGGTGACTATTGTTTGTGAAGATATTAATCGCGTCCTCAATGTCTAATCCAGATTCGATTTCCATATTTAGGTGGAGGGAGTCGCTGAGGGTGTTTTGGAACAGTTTGATGTTAGATCCTACAGGCAAAAGTCTTCGATTGTCAGGAAGTAAGTTTGGGTGCTGGTCCATCGTGATGTCTACAAAAACAGGTAAGTGGTCAGTACTTAATCTGTTGTGGTTTATTCCAGAATAAACTCCAAAGTCCATGGCTGAGGGATTTTTTCGCCGGTCGTGTGGGAAATGAGTATTACCACCCGTCGCCAGGATGTCCAGTTTCTTGTCAGCCTGGATCACTTCAAGGAGAGTTCTGCCGCGTTTACATGACCTTGAATTACCCCACTTTTTAAGGTAGGGCGTTTGATCCGCCTGGCCTCAGTCTTTCGATTGAGGCGCTTTTTATTTTTTGCCGTTTCACCTACATGGGTATATAGCAAAAATTTAAATTTAAAAGGCCGTTACAGCAGCAGGGGCGGGAGGATTAAATTATCTTAAAATAGATTAATACTAAATAAAAAATATACAATAAGACATTAGATTAACATTTAGTTTTTAGCGATTTAGGTAAGATAGTTTGTAGTATGATAGATTTAAGATTATGTTACTTTTAGCATAAGTAGTCAAGTAGGTAGCAATTTTTTACTAATAAATACACTTGGCGAATAAGAATTTGGTGCTAAGGTGGCTACAAAAACGTGGCGATAAATGTCGGGGAAAAAACTGGTTTTCCCCCACACTGAAGAAAAAAATAGGGAGACCCATATTTTGGGTCTGAGTAACACTAGTTTTTTAGCTTGGCCGTTGGCGCATCAATTGCGAGCAAGGCTTGGCTTTAAAGACTAAAAGTTTTAGAGCAGTTAGCTTTTAGTTGAGTTAGCTTTATAGGCTAGAAGTTTTAGAGCAATTAGCTTTTAGTGGGGAAAAACATAAAGAGACCAAATATTTAAGTAAAATAAGCCAATATTGGCTAGAGTCGTAAGGCATCATTTGAGAGCAAGGCAAGAAGTTAGCTTTATAAGGCTGAGATTCAGAGTCTTTGGCTTTGGTTTAGCCAGAATTGGCCGGCATATCGATAATGCTCTGAAATGTTGATGACCTATCGATAAGTCATCGATATGGGTCTGATGGCGGAGTTTCCGCATGTGAGCTGGAAAGAGAGAGAGACATTTATTTGTAAACAATAGGAAAATATAGGTAAGTAAAAAAAAAAAAAAAAATAAAAAAAAAATATAAAACATTACCAAGTGGACTTCCGAAGCAACAGCTTCAAAGCATAGTGGTGATATTTTTCAAGTGTGAACATATAAAAAAAAAAAAAAGGCGCAAAATTTAAATCAAATTCCATAGATCAGTGGAAATATTTTTATTTCTTCTTTATACAAGAAATATAATAAGTATAAAATCAAGTGGAATTAATTTGTATTAAAACGGGTAAAACTACCCACAAAAAGATGGCCACCGAGGCCAGGGTGACACCCGCATCCTCGGAACGGTACACTGCAAAAAGAAGCAAAATTTCCCCGACAACCAAGAAGGCCAAAACAACGGTACACGAAATAGGAATGATTGCAGAAGAAATGGAGGTTGATGTAATAGAGGAACAAAAGGAGAGCGAGGATAATATGAACATACATGACAACGGTACACAGTACGAAGCTAAAAACAATGCCCCAAAAGAACTCAACGAATGTATGTATAACAGCACACACAAAGGCCCTACATCGTATACATAGACAAATTTGATACAAATGCAAGTGAGTCGAAAATGAGAATACCAATAAATTCCCTAGAGCTAAACGCGGTGTTACTTAAGCTTAAAATAAAAGACATCCTAACGGTCAATAAAATAGGCTATGGTAGATGTAAAGCAGAGTTCAAGTCAGCAGAGGCAGCTAATAATTTATTAAATTCTGATCTTAAAAAAAACGGTTATGAACCCAAGATCCTTAAACACTTCCTATTCAAAACTGGAATTTTATTTCAAATACCGATACGTTTTTCAGACGCGGAACTAAAAGAGTACATCAGCTCAGCAGTTCCAATTCACGAAATAATACGTGTAAAAAGAAAAGAAAGTGATGTACTGGTCCCCACGAGTAGGGTTAAGCTTATCTTTAGAGGAAACAATATTCCAACAGAGATAACTTTTCTGTACTCCAAGGTCAAAGTGAATCCTTTTATTCCCTTCAGCCAATGCTTTCGCTGCTTCCGCTTTGGCCATTTCGCCCAGCATTGCAAAGAAAAGCAACAAAAATGCAGCACCTGCTCCCTAGTCCATACAAAAGAACAATCTTGCTCACAGACAATCTGCATAAACTGCAAAGATGAACACATTGCCACACACACAGAATGCCCCGCTCGAAAAGAGAATTCGCTATACAAAAAGCCATGACGATGGAAATCTTTCTAGAAACGAGATTAAATTAAATACCCCGCCATCTTCCAAAAAACTAGTACACTAGTAAAATAGAAGGAATGAAGAGAGAAACGCCATGAATACCATGAACAGCTGGAATGCTGTTCTAAGTGATCATAGAATCTCTCTCGATGAAAAATATGTTAACTCCCATGCCAACCATAACGCCAATTTCACCCCCAGACCTTCCACCTCCAAATCCAAAGACAGAGTCTCGGCTCTTGAAACAGCCGAAGACAGTCTGTCAGCCCTATCAATGGAAATCTCAAAATTTCTAATAGACCAGAACTCTAACATTATACCCGAATCCAAAAATTTCCTAGAAGCCCTAAGAAGTAGAATTGCTCAAACCAACTCTAAAATAGATGTACTTAAAATAAATCAAACTTACTAATATTAAATCTCTAGACAAATTTCTCAAGCCTACTTATCTTATTTATTAAACTTAACTCCTTTTAAGATGAGAATTCTACAATATAACATACAAAGTTTCACGTCAAATAACAACAAACATCTCCTTGAACTCTACCTTATTAAAAACGATATAGATATTGCCATCCTCTCCGAAATCTGGATTACTGACAATGCCATGTGTAGCTTAGCTAATTACAATTTTGTTTGCAAGCCTCGCCCTGACGGCTACGGTGGGGTGGGAATTTACCTAAGAAAACATATACGCTTTAAGCAACTAAATTGCCCTAGTTCTGTAGAAGCAATAGGCATCTGCACAACTAATTTAAAGCACAACATCAGCGTCTTTAGCGTCTATGCACCGCAATCCTTAAGTAACGATGATTTTGAGGAAGGTTGCAAGGACATACTATCGCTCGCAAATCAATCCACGGGCCTATCGATTTTTTTTTTTTCCTTGTGTTGAGGCGATGCTCAAACTAGCACCAATGGCCGACGGCCATTGGCTCCTTTATTGTTGTCATTCTAAGACCTTAGAATCTATAACAAAGGGTAATTAAATACAGCAAGGATACATAGGTGCTGAAGGCATTAAAAACTAGGACAATGATTAGGGCTAGGCCAAGTTGGTCTAGAAATTTTATAATATCATACAAATGGTCAAAGTCTATAATCTCAAACATAATTTAGGGCATCTTGATTCAAATAAACATAGTATGAATGCAATTACCCTACATGAGTTTACAGAAGAGACCATTATGTTAATTAGCATTGCCGATGTAAACAGACAATGAGAAGGACGTTGCTAGGAGGGACACAAGCCAGTTGTGTCAAACTCCGAGGAACGTCTCTCTCTCGGCAACAAATATTGAGCAGAAGAAATCAAAGTAGTATGTATTATAAGATTTTAGAAGCTTGCTGGAGGCTAGCGACCGTGCAAAAATATTATAATATAATATTATAATATATAATGTGATTTAGAGTTGTTAATTATAAAATGAATTAATTTAAAAATATAAAAATAACATATAACAGATTGTATTAATAATTTTACATATAAAAATTAATGAAAGAGAGGGATAGATATATTAATAAGGATATATATGCATCGATTTTAATTTGCGCCTAGGTACGATCAATAAAGGCACAGGTCGGATATGCCATAGTCGTCTGAACTTTACAGGGTATCTCGTGTATTAGTGCGTACAGCAGCAGGCAGTGGCTGTACTGTCTTGGAAGTTAAGCACCAAAAAGAGACGTCGAGAATCAAAAAATATCATCTTCTGGCAGATGGGTGAATGAGGAACTGAAAGAGAATTGTGTATTATTTTGTTTTTCGGTTGTGCAGCTGGTGGCTGTTCTTTTGTCAAGTGAAGTGATTTGTTTTAAGTAAAATTATATATTTGTATTAAGATTTTCTTTGCTTTTACATGATCAATAGTATTTGCAATTATCTTAATAAAAAGTAGAAGCAGTGTAAGCAGTCGTATATTAAAGATGGCAAATACGATAGTTATGTGGAGGCAAATTGTAGTTTTGAGCAGCAGACAGCAAATTTGGCATTAAGACTATTCCAGCCTGTGCGTTTAATTAGCTGTACAGGTCGGAATAGTCTTAAGATTGTATTTTGCCTTTATCATCATTTAGAACAGGGTTTAAAATATGCAGCAGCCAAGTCACCTTGGCTATTTGATTGCATGTTGTTGTGTATGTGAGAATATGAGCATAACATGTTCTTATGTGTATTAGTGAAAACGAAAGTGTATGTGCGCGTATATAATAGTGTATTAGTTGAAAATTATAACCATTGTGCTGGTTAATTTCAGATAATTGATTCAATATATAATTGTTTTATATTTTAGTAGTGAAGATTTTAACAAAAATATAGCAAAAATATTATATAAATCATCTTGTGCATTAAAAATCGAAAGCTCATTATAGAGTATACGTAATTCTGGATTAATATGTGTTTATATGGAAGATAGTTGTGCACTAAGTGGAGTTCGTTGAACATAGCTGTGAGAACAGCTGTTTTTATTTAAAGCACGATTAAATAGCAAAGAGTTTTTGCTATAAAAATGGTATTGTGATTATCAAAGTCTGTAAATTCATGTAATTTATATATTATCGAAGAATTAATGTGTGGATTATAGAAATATGGTTATATTTATATAGTTGTTTAGATTTGTTGTGTTAATGATGCTCATTTATTTTAGTTTTATAGATAAATGCAATTAAATTGATTAGAGGATTTACCACTAATTAATTTTGGTTAATTATCGATGTTGTAGTTACTAAATTTAGACATAAATTCAGCAATGGGTTTAATTTGAGCCATAATGATGTTAACTTGTTGTAAGATAGGCTCAAGTTGCTGTTTGAATTGTTTTATATCTCCGATAGCCTCCCATAGTTGGTCCGTCGTTGGAGTGTTTGCTGTTGTTGTTGTTATATTTGTAGGTTGTTGTTGCTGTTGTTTTTGGCCAGAATTAGGCTGCTGCTGCTGTTGTTGTATTAAATTCCACTGAGTAGGTTGTTGAATCTCAGTAATATCGAGATCATCGTCGAATTGCTGGCAAGTGGCCAGAGAATTAACAGGCTGCTGCTGCTGCTTATTATTAATGATTGGTTTTAATTTTCGCTTTATTGTCTTAGGCCTCCATTTGTTGGTTGTTTTAGTCTGATATTGGTAAAGCTTTAATTTACGTTGCTGCTGCTGTTGTTTTGACTTGCTGATAGTTGCCAATTTTTGTTGTAGACCGACTGATGACGATTGTTGTAGGTTTAGCTGAGGGTCCAGTATTTGCTGCTGTTGTTGTTGCTGCTGCTGTCCTGATTTTGATTGAAACCGTTGAGGTTTTGGTGTTTTAGATAGTTGTTGTTGTAGTTGCTGTTGTTGTACGATTTGTTGTTGGGTTATATGATTCTTAGCTAGGATTTTCTTTGAAGAAACTAGGTCCTTAAGCATTGCTTTATAAACGAGACACCCCCTATAACTGGCTATGTGGCCATCTCCACAATTAGCACATTTGGGGTTATCAATACGTTTTTGGCAATCAGTAGTAGCATGTTTACCTGCACATTTCAGGCAAACAAAGTCTCTTCTGCAATAGTTTTTTGTATGGCCAAATTTTTGGCATCTGTGGCATTGAACAGGCTCCATTCTCACAGATTGCCTCTGTATGGAGACCTGTTGCCTGCCAATGCTTTTGATCAAGAGAAAATCATTATTTTTATCATCAGAGCAAGGCTCCAGTTCGATTTCAAACATATTTAATGGCAAACGAGTATGTTTATGTTTGATTACATTTAAATAACGAACTACAAAACCCATTTTATTAACTTCTGCACGAACGTAATCGCAGGGGGTAGATGAGTGTAGTCCTTTTATTACAGCACGATAGCCACGATTGCAACTATCCTGGTGTGTGAAAGTTTGAACTTTATTATCATTGAGTTTATTAATTATTAGCTGGTATGATTTTGCATCAGAGCAATCAATTTTGACATCACCATTGTATAAGGTTTTTGTGCTAAAATTAGCATCGCTTAAAGCATTGTCCAGACCATTGAGAATGTCAAAAATATTATTAACGTTGCCCACATAAATTGCAGGAGGTTTCTTTACATTACTCCTATGATCTGAATTATGATGTTGTAGTTGTTGTTGGTTTAATTGTTGTTTAGTTAGAGACTGTTGCTGCTGCTGTTGTTGTTGCTGCTGCTGTAGTTGTTGTTGTTGTTTTAATAAATATTTTTGATAATCCTGCAGGTCCTTTTGCTTCTGACGCTGCATTTGATCATTGTGTTGTTTAGCTCTTTTTTCTAATAGCTGTCCAAGAGTTGCTTGGCTCTCAAGCAATAACTCTTTTATGGAGAGAGTTTTTGCTTGTTTGGAATTTGTATTTGACTGACTAGCCTGATTTCTCTCATTTGTTAAATCAGATGTATAGTCAGTCGAATTAGTAGGATTTTGTTGTTGTCGTTGCGTTGGTGACAGCTGTTTTTGTAAGGATCGCACTTGAGCGTTGTTTAGCAGTTGAGAGAAGTCCAATTCGTGATTAATCGAATCAGTTAGTTCTTGTTGTTGGGGAGCTGTTGTTTGTTTTCGTTGTTTAGGCAGTCCAGTGGCTGTATTGAGCAAATCACAAACAACACTAGAGCTCATGTGTGTCACTCCCTTAGACGTAGATGGGATGTCATCAGCATTGAGCTTTTGTTGTTGTGAGGTAGTATGCTGTTTGTTTAGCTTGCCAGTCGGCAGCCTGGGTTCAAGAGCCACAGGATTGGCAAATTTCTTGCAACATTGGTCATCAGAGCTTGACACTGGGTCAATTTTCCTTTTGAGTCGAGTTGGTGTATCGATAGGGGCCAAAACATCCATTGGCTCGGGTGTTTTGGCATCATCCCGCGTAGTTTTAGCTGGCTTAACCGGGTAAATTAGTTGTCTTCGACAAGTTTTATTTAAACGTGGGGTAGTTGTGATCATACAAGCCCCAATCACAGGAGTTATAGGGCTTGGGAGCACATTATTGGTAGGTGTTTTGCTGAGAGGGGTCATACTCGAGCAAAATTCAGAAATAAGTGTACAATCTGGGTCAAAGAAGGATTTATTGGCATGATCTTCTTGATCGCATAGATCTGTTGTAGATTTATTAGGAGATTTTACATTTTCGTTGTCAGCAAGTTTATTAATTGTTTGATTAAGCATGTCTTTGCTATCGTCTAAGATTATAATTTGTTGGCTTTGATCACTATCTTCAATTAATTTACCAGCTGGTTCTCTTTCAGATGATTTAATGGTGGGTTTTTGCAAATTTAAAGAAGGTCGCATGTGTACCTGTGTGGCATATGTCTGTGTGTGTGTATCAGACGAATTATGGCTTCCAGTGGAACAGGGCGTATGTGTATGCACTTGTTGAGCACTTGTCATTGTGTTAGTGAGTAATTTATCACTCTCTTTCATAATAGAAGTTTGTATGTATGTGTGTGAAATATGTTTGCGAGGCAGAGAGGGGCTTTTGTACAAGTGTGTATGTCGAACTAATACACGTACAAGCAGAAGAGAATGGAAAAGTTTTCTCTCCTTCCAGCCTCATGCAAATGGCAGCACATGAAAAAATTTTTTATTTCATACTAAAAGATTTGACATATATAGACATTTACCAACATATATTAAAAGCACATATTAAAAGTTTTTGATTAATTAAACGTTCACTTTGATTTTGAGTAGAATTTTGATGCTATTTCCAGAAGAAAATTATATAAGTTTGAGCGATCGAATTTTATTGTTAGGTTAGGTCAACACAGATTTGTTTAAAAAGTCTTTTATTTAATTAATTAGCTAGGAAATCGCCGATTTTCCATAGCCCACGCGTGAAGAGCATTAAAACACGATTTTTAGTAATTTTTTTTTTTTTTTTTCTTGCGTTGAGGCGATGCTCAAACTAGCACCAATGGCCAACGGCCATTGGCTCCTTTATTGTTGTCATTCTAAGACCTTAGAATCTATAACAAAGGGTAATTAAATACAGCAAGGATACATAGGTGCTGAAGGCATTAAAAACTAGGACAATGATTAGGGCTAGGCCAAGTTGGTCTTTTTTTTCCTTGTGTTGAGGCGATGCTCAAACTAGCACCAATGGCCGACGGCCATTGGCTCCTTTATTGTTGTCATTCTAAGACCTTAGAATCTATAACAAAGGGTAATTAAATACAGCAAGGATACATAGGTGCTGAAGGCATTAAAAACTAGGACAATGATTAGGGCTAGGCCAAGTTGGTCTAGAAATTTTATAATATCATACAAATGGTCAAAGTCTATAATCTCAAACATAATTTAGGGCATCTTGATTCAAATAAACATAGTATGAATGCAATTACCCTACATGAGTTTACAGAAGAGACCATTATGTTAATTAGCATTGCCGATGTAAACAGACAATGAGAAGGACGTTGCTAGGAGGGACACAAGCCAGTTGTGTCAAACTCCGAGGAACGTCTCTCTCTCGGCAACAAATATTGAGCAGAAGAAATCAAAGTAGTATGTATTATAAGATTTTAGAAGCTTGCTGGAGGCTAGCGACCGTGCAAAAATATTATAATATAATATTATAATATATAATGTGATTTAGAGTTGTTAATTATAAAATGAATTAATTTAAAAATATAAAAATAACATATAACAGATTGTATTAATAAATTTTACATATAAAAATTAATGAAAGAGAGGGATAGATATATTAATAAGGATATATATGCATCGATTTTAATTTGCGCATAGGTACGATCAATAAAGGCACAGGTCGGATATGCCATAGTCGTCTGAATTTTACAGGGTATCTCGTGTATTAGTGCGTACAGCAGCAGGCAGTGGCTGTACTGTCTTGGAAGTTAAGCACCAAAAAAGAGACGTCGAGAATCAAAAAATATCATCTTCTGTCAAATGGGTGAATGAGGAACTGAAAGAGAATTGTGTATTATTTTGTTTTTCGGTTGTGCAGCTGGTGGCTGTTCTTTTGTCAAGTGAAGTGATTTGTTTTAAGTAAAATTATATATTTGTATTAAGATTTTCTTTGCTTTTACATGATCAATAGTATTTGCAATTATCTTAATAAAAAGTAGAAGCAGTGTAAGCAGTCGTATATTAAAGATGGCAAATACGATAGTTATGTGGAGGCAAATTGTAGTTTTGAGCAGCAGACAGCAAATTTGGCATTAAGACTATTCCAGCCTGTGCGTTTAATTAGCTGTACAGGTCGGAATAGTCTTAAGATTGTATTTTGCCTTTATCATCATTTAGAACAGGGTTTAAAATATGCAGCAGCCAAGTCACCTTGGCTATTTGATTGCATGTTGTTGTGTATGTGAGAATATGAGCATAACATGTTCTTATGTGTATTAGTGAAAACGAAAGTGTATGTGCGCGTATATAATAGTGTATTAGTTGAAAATTATAACCATTGTGCTGGTTAATTTCAGATAATTGATTCAATATATAATTGTTTTATATTTTAGTAGTGAAGATTTTAACAAAAATATAGCAAAAATATTATATAAATCATCTTGTGCATTAAAAATCGAAAGCTCATTATAGAGTATACGTAATTCTGGATTAATATGTGTTTATATGGAAGATAGTTGTGCACTAAGTGGAGTTCGTTGAACATAGCTGTGAGAACAGCTGTTTTTATTTAAAGCACGATTAAATAGCAAAGAGTTTTTGCTATAAAAATGGTATTGTGATTATCAAAGTCTGTAAATTCATGTAATTTATATATTATCGAAGAATTAATGTGTGGATTATAGAAATATGGTTATATTTATATAGTTGTTTAGATTTGTTGTGTTAATGATGCTCATTTATTTTAGTTTTATAGATAAATGCAATTAAATTGATTAGAGGATTTACCACTAATTAATTTTGGTTAATTATCGATGTTGTAGTTACTAAATTTAGACATAAATTCAGCAATGGGTTTAATTTGAGCCATAATGATGTTAACTTGTTGTAAGATAGGCTCAAGTTGCTGTTTGAATTGTTTTATATCTCCGATAGCCTCCCATAGTTGGTCCGTCGTTGGAGTGTTTGCTGTTGTTGTTGTTATATTTGTAGGTTGTTGTTGCTGTTGTTTTTGGCCAGAATTAGGCTGCTGCTGCTGTTGTTGTATTAAATTCCACTGAGTAGGTTGTTGAATCTCAGTAATATCGAGATCATCGTCGAATTGCTGGCAAGTGGCCAGAGAATTAACAGGCTGCTGCTGCTGCTTATTATTAATGATTGGTTTTAATTTTCGCTTTATTGTCTTAGGCCTCCATTTGTTGGTTGTTTTAGTCTGATATTGGTAAAGCTTTAATTTACGTTGCTGCTGCTGTTGTTTTGACTTGCTGATAGTTGCCAATTTTTGTTGTAGACCGACTGATGACGATTGTTGTAGGTTTAGCTGAGGGTCCAGTATTTGCTGCTGTTGTTGTTGCTGCTGCTGTCCTGATTTTGATTGAAACCGTTGAGGTTTTGGTGTTTTAGATAGTTGTTGTTGTAGTTGCTGTTGTTGTACGATTTGTTGTTGGGTTATATGATTCTTAGCTAGGATTTTCTTTGAAGAAACTAGGTCCTTAAGCATTGCTTTATAAACGAGACACCCCCTATAACTGGCTATGTGGCCATCTCCACAATTAGCACATTTGGGGTTATCAATACGTTTTTGGCAATCAGTAGTAGCATGTTTACCTGCACATTTCAGGCAAACAAAGTCTCTTCTGCAATAGTTTTTTGTATGGCCAAATTTTTGGCATCTGTGGCATTGAACAGGCTCCATTCTCACAGATTGCCTCTGTATGGAGACCTGTTGCCTGCCAATGCTTTTGATCAAGAGAAAATCATTATTTTTATCATCAGAGCAAGGCTCCAGTTCGATTTCAAACATATTTAATGGCAAACGAGTATGTTTATGTTTGATTACATTTAAATAACGAACTACAAAACCCATTTTATTAACTTCTGCACGAACGTAATCGCAGGGGGTAGATGAGTGTAGTCCTTTTATTACAGCACGATAGCCACGATTGCAACTATCCTGGTGTGTGAAAGTTTGAACTTTATTATCATTGAGTTTATTAATTATTAGCTGGTATGATTTTGCATCAGAGCAATCAATTTTGACATCACCATTGTATAAGGTTTTTGTGCTAAAATTAGCATCGCTTAAAGCATTGTCCAGACCATTGAGAATGTCAAAAATATTATTAACGTTGCCCACATAAATTGCAGGAGGTTTCTTTACATTACTCCTATGATCTGATTTATGCTGTTGTAGTTGTTGTTGGTTTAATTGTTGTTTAGTTAGAGACTGTTGCTGCTGCTGTTGTTGTTGCTGCTGCTGTAGTTGTTGTTGTTGTTTTAATAAATATTTTTGATAATCCTGCAGGTCCTTTTGCTTCTGACGCTGCATTTGATCATTGTGTTGTTTAGCTCTTTTTTCTAATAGCTGTCCAAGAGTTGCTTGGCTCTCAAGCAATAACTCTTTTATGGAGAGAGTTTTTGCTTGTTTGGAATTTGTATTTGACTGACTAGCCTGATTTCTCTCATTTGTTAAATCAGATGTATAGTCTTTTTTTTTCTTGCGTTGAGGCGATGCTCAAACTAGCACCAATGGCCAACGGCCATTGGCTCCTTTATTGTTGTCATTCTAAGACCTTAGAATCTATAACAAAAGGTAATTAAATACAGCAAGGATACATAGGTGCTGAAGGCATTAAAAGCTAGGACAATGATTAGGGCTAGGCCAAGTTGGTCTAGAAATTTTTTATACTGTCATGCAAATGGTCAAAATCTATAATCTCAAACATAATTTAGGGCATCTTGATTCAAATAAACATAGTATGAATGCAATTACCCTACAAGAGTTTATAGAAGAGACCATTATGTTCATTAACATTGCCGATGTAAACAGGCAATGAGAAAGACGTTGCTAGGAGGGACACAAGCCAGTTGTGTCAAACTCCGAGGAACGTCTCTCTCTCGGCAACAAATATTGAGCAGAAGAAATCAAAGTAGTATGTATTAGAAGATTTTAGAAGCTTGCTGAAGGCTAGCTACCGTGCAAAAATATTATAATATAATATTATAATATATAATGTGATTTAGAGTTATTAATTATAAAATGAATTAATTTAAAAATATAAAAATAACATATAACATATTGTATTAATAAATTTTACATATAAAAATTAATGAAAGAGAGGGATAGATATATTAATAAGGATATATATGCATCGATTTTAATTTGCGCCTAGGTACGATCAATAAAGGCACAGGTCGGATATGCCATAGTCGTCTGAATTTTACAGGGTAGATCGTGTATTAGTGCGTACAGCAGCAGGCAGTGGCTGTACTGTCTTGGAAGTTAAGCACCAAAAAAGAGACGTCGAGAATCAAAAAATATCATCTTCTGTGAAATGGGTGAATGAGGAACTGAAAGAGAATTGTGTATTATTTTGTTTTTCGGTTGTGCAGCTGGTGGCTGTTCTTTTGTCAAGTGAAGTGATTTGTTTTAAACAAAATTACATATTTGTATTAAGATTTTCTTTGCTTTTACATGATCAATAGTATTTGCAATTATCTTAATAAATAGTAGAAGCAGTGTAAGCAATCGTATATTAAAGTTGGCAAATACGATAGTTATGTGGAGCCAAATTGTAGTTTTGAGCAGCAGACAGCAAATTTGACATTAAGACTAGTCCAGCCTGTGCGTTTAATTAGCTGTACAGGTCGGAATAGTCTTAAGATTGTATTTTGCCTTTATCATCATTTAGAACAGGGTTTAAAATATGCAGCAGCCAAGTCACCTTGGCTATTTGATTGCATGTTGTTGTGTGTGTGAGAATATGAGCATAACATGTTCTTATGTGTATTAGTGAAAACGAAAGTGTATGTGCGCGTATATAATAGTGTATTAATTGAAAATTATAACCATTGTGCTGGTTAATTTCAGATTATTGATTCGATATATAATTGTTTTATATTTTAGTAGTGAAGATTTTAACAAAAATATAACAAAAATATTATATAAATCATCTTGTGCATTAAGAATCGAAAGCTCATTATAGAGTATACGTAATTCTGTATTAATATGTGTTTATATGGAAGATAGTTGTGCACTGAGTAGAGTTCGTTGAACATAGCTGTGAGAACAGCTGTTTTTATTTAAAAGACGATTAAATAGCAAAGAGTTTTTGCTATAAAAATGGTATTGTGATTATCAAAGTCTGTAAATTCATGTAATTTATATATTATCGAAGAATTTATGTGTGGATTATAGAAATATGGTTGCATTAATATAGTTATTTAAATTTGTTGTGTTAATGATGCTCATTATTTTCAGTTTTATAGAGAAAGAGATTATAGTAAATGCAATTTAATTGATTAGAGGATTTACCACTAATTAATTTGGGTTAATTATCGATGTTGTAGTTACTAAATTTAGACATAAATTCAGCAATGGGTTTAATTTGAGCCATAATGATGTTAACTTGTTGTAAGATGGGCTCAAGTTGCTGTTTGAATTGTTTTATATCTCCGATAGCCTCCCATAGTTGGTCTGTCGTTGGAGTGTTTGCTGTTGTTGTTGTTATATTTGTAGGTTGTTGTTGCTGTTGTTTTTGGCCAGAATTAGGCTGCTGCTGCTGTTGTTGTATTAAATTCCACTGAGTAGGTTGTTGAATCTCAGTAATATCGAGATCATCGTCGAATTGCTGGCCAGTGGTCAGAGAATTAACAGGCTGCTGCTGCTGCTTATTATTAATGATTGGTTTTAATTTTCGCTTTATTGTCTTAGGCCTCCATTTGTTGGTTGTTTTAGTCTGATGTTGGTAAAGCTTTAATTTACGTTGCTGCTGCTGTTGCTTTGACTTGCTGATAGTTGCCAATTTTTGTTGTAGACCGACTGATGACGATTGGTGCAGGTTTAGCTGAGGGTCCAGAGTTTGCTGCTGTTGTTGTTGCTGCTGCTGTCCTGATTTTGATTGAAACCGTTGAGGTTTTGGTGTTTTAGATAGTTGTTGTTGTAGTTGCTGTTGTTGTACGACTTGTTGTTGGGCTATATGATTCTTAGCTAGGATTTTCTTTGAAGAAACTAGATCCTTAAGCATTGCTTTGTAAACGAGACACCCCCTATAGCTGGCTATGTGGCCATCTCCACAATTAGCACATTTGGGGTTATCAATACGTTTTTGGCAATCAGTAGTAGCATGTTTACCTGCACATTTCAGGCAAACAAAGTCTCTTCTGCAATAGTTTTTTGTATGGCCAAATTTTTGGCATCTGTGGCATTGAACAGGCTCCATTCTCACAGATTGCTTCTGTATGGAGACCTGTTGCCTGCCAATGCTTTTGATCAAGAGAAAATTATTATTTTTATCATCAGAGCAAGGCTCCAGTTCGATTTCAAACATATTTAATGGCAAACGAGTATGTTTATGCTTAATTACATTTAAATAACGAACTACAAAACCCATTTTATTAACCTCTGCACGAACGTAATCGCAGGGGGTAGATGAGTGTAGTCCTTTTATTACAGCACGGTAGCCACGATTGCAACTATCCTGGTGTGTGAAAGTTTGAACTTTATAATCATTGAGTTTATTAATTATTAGCTGGTATGATTTTGCATCAGAGCAATCAATTTTGACGTCACCATTGTATAAGGTTTTTGTGCTAAAATTAGCATCGCTTAAAGCATTGGCCAGATCATTGAGAATGTCAAAAATATTATTAACGTTGCCCACATAAATTGCAGGAGGTTTCTTGACATTACTCCTATGATCTGATTTATGCTGTTGTAGTTGTTGTTGATTTAATTGTTGTTTAGTTAGAGACTGTTGCTGCTGCTGTTGTTGTTGCTGCTGCTGTAGTTGTTGTTGTTGTTTTAATAAATATTTTTGATAATCCTGCAGGTCCTTTTGCTTCTGACGCTGCATTTGATCATTGTGTTGTTTAGCTCTTTTCTCTAATAGCTGTCCAAGAGTTGCTTGGCTCTCAAGCAATAACTCTTTTATGGAGAGAGTTTTTGGTTGTTTTAGCTTCGTAGGTGGCTGGCTAGTCTGATTTTTCGCACAAGTTAGATCAGATGTGTAGCCAGTCAGATTGGTTGCGTTTTGTTGTTGTTTAGTTGGTGTGTGTTGTTGCTATAAGGCGCGGTTGAACGTTATTTAGGAGTAGAGAGAAATCAATTTCTTGGTCATTTGAGATAGTATGTTGTTGTTGTTGATTAGCTAACTGCTGTTGTTGATGTTTAGGCTGAGTAGTAGTTGTGTTTAGTAATTTGGGAGTTTCTTTCGCATCCATATGCGACGCTTCATTAAGCGTATTTGGGATGTAAACAGCATTAGGTTCTAATTTTTGAATAGTTTTTTTTGCTAGTTGCCTGGGTTCATTCTCCACAGGGTTAGCAAGTTTCTTCTTAGACTGATCAACAGAGTGTGTATCTGTGTCAATTTTTCTTTTGAGTCGAGTTGGTGAATCGATAGGGGCCAAAACATCCATGGGTTCAGGTGTTTTAGTGTCATCCCTCGTAGATTTAGCTGGCTTAACCGGGTAACTTAGTTGTCGTCGACAAGTATTGTTTGAACGTGGGGTCGTTGTGATCATGTTGACCCCAATCAAGGGGGATATAGGGCTTGGGAGCAAATTGTTTGTTGGTGTTTTGCTCTGAGAGTTAAGGCTTGAGCAGAATTCAGATATTAGCGTGCGATCAGGATCAAAATAGGAGTTTTTTCCTTGGTCATCAGAGTCGCTTAGTATGATTACTGATTGGTTTAGTAGTTTAGCTGGATTTGATTGAGATTTATTTTGGTAGCTATCATTTACCAGTTTTGTGGCATCATCTTTTAGTTTATCGTAGAGATTTGCATGAAGGTAGGCCGTTGTTTGATTTAGCATGTCCTTGCTGTCGTCTGTGCTAGGTGTTTGCTGGCTTTGTACGTAATCTTTTCTTGTGTTGTCAGCCAATTTTCTTTCAGTATTTTTATGGGTGGGTTTTTGCAAGCTTAAGAGAGAATAATTTTGTACCTGTTTGGCATTTGTCTGTGTGTGTGTAACAGACGAATTATGGCTTCCAGTGGAACAGGGCGTATGTGTATGCACTTGTTGTGCACTTGTCATTGTGTTAGTGAGTAATTTATCACTCTCTTTCATAATAGAAGTTTGTATGTATGTGTGTGAAATATGTTTGCGAGGCAGAGAGGGGCTTTTGTACAAGTGTGTATGTCGAACTAATACACGTACAAGCAGAAGAGAATGGAAAAGTTTTCTCTCCTTCCAGCCTCATGCAAATGGCAGCACATGAAAAAATTTTTTATTTCATACTAAAAGATTTAACATATATAGACATTTACCAACATATATTAAAGGCACATATTAAAAGTTTTTGATTAATTAAACGTTCACTTTGATTTTGAGTAGAATTTTGATGCTATTTCCAGAAGAAAATTATATAAGTTTGAGCGATCGAATTTTATTGTTAGGTTAGGTCAACACAGGTTTGTTTAAAAAGTCTTTTATTTAATTAATTAGCTAGGAAATCGCCGATTTTCCATAGCCCACGCGTGAAGAGCATTAAAACACGATTTTTAGTAATTTTTTGGGCAATTAATTCCCACTTTAACTATAATTTTCAATAACTTTTTTTTTTTTCTTGCGTTGAGGCGATGCTCAAACTAGCACCAATGGCCAACGGCCATTGGCTCCTTTATTGTTGTCATTCTAAGACCTTAGAATCTATAACAAAAGGTAATTAAATACAGCAAGGATACATAGGTGCTGAAGGCATTAAAAGCTAGGACAATGATTAGGGCTAGGCCAAGTTGGTCTAGAAATTTTTTATACTGTCATGCAAATGGTCAAAATCTATAATCTCAAACATAATTTAGGGCATCTTGATTCAAATAAACATAGTATGAATGCAATTACCCTACAAGAGTTTATAGAAGAGACCATTATGTTCATTAACATTGCCGATGTAAACAGGCAATGAGAAAGACGTTGCTAGGAGGGACACAAGCCAGTTGTGTCAAACTCCGAGGAACGTCTCTCTCTCGGCAACAAATATTGAGCAGAAGAAATCAAAGTAGTATGTATTAGAAGATTTTAGAAGCTTGCTGAAGGCTAGCTACCGTGCAAAAATATTATAATATAATATTATAATATATAATGTGATTTAGAGTTATTAATTATAAAATGAATTAATTTAAAAATATAAAAATAACATATAACATATTGTATTAATAAATTTTACATATAAAAATTAATGAAAGAGAGGGATAGATATATTAATAAGGATATATATGCATCGATTTTAATTTGCGCCTAGGTACGATCAATAAAGGCACAGGTCGGATATGCCATAGTCGTCTGAATTTTACAGGGTAGATCGTGTATTAGTGCGTACAGCAGCAGGCAGTGGCTGTACTGTCTTGGAAGTTAAGCACCAAAAAAGAGACGTCGAGAATCAAAAAATATCATCTTCTGTGAAATGGGTGAATGAGGAACTGAAAGAGAATTGTGTATTATTTTGTTTTTCGGTTGTGCAGCTGGTGGCTGTTCTTTTGTCAAGTGAAGTGATTTGTTTTAAACAAAATTACATATTTGTATTAAGATTTTCTTTGCTTTTACATGATCAATAGTATTTGCAATTATCTTAATAAATAGTAGAAGCAGTGTAAGCAATCGTATATTAAAGTTGGCAAATACGATAGTTATGTGGAGCCAAATTGTAGTTTTGAGCAGCAGACAGCAAATTTGACATTAAGACTAGTCCAGCCTGTGCGTTTAATTAGCTGTACAGGTCGGAATAGTCTTAAGATTGTATTTTGCCTTTATCATCATTTAGAACAGGGTTTAAAATATGCAGCAGCCAAGTCACCTTGGCTATTTGATTGCATGTTGTTGTGTGTGTGAGAATATGAGCATAACATGTTCTTATGTGTATTAGTGAAAACGAAAGTGTATGTGCGCGTATATAATAGTGTATTAATTGAAAATTATAACCATTGTGCTGGTTAATTTCAGATTATTGATTCGATATATAATTGTTTTATATTTTAGTAGTGAAGATTTTAACAAAAATATAACAAAAATATTATATAAATCATCTTGTGCATTAAGAATCGAAAGCTCATTATAGAGTATACGTAATTCTGTATTAATATGTGTTTATATGGAAGATAGTTGTGCACTGAGTAGAGTTCGTTGAACATAGCTGTGAGAACAGCTGTTTTTATTTAAAAGACGATTAAATAGCAAAGAGTTTTTGCTATAAAAATGGTATTGTGATTATCAAAGTCTGTAAATTCATGTAATTTATATATTATCGAAGAATTTATGTGTGGATTATAGAAATATGGTTGCATTAATATAGTTATTTAAATTTGTTGTGTTAATGATGCTCATTATTTTCAGTTTTATAGAGAAAGAGATTATAGTAAATGCAATTTAATTGATTAGAGGATTTACCACTAATTAATTTGGGTTAATTATCGATGTTGTAGTTACTAAATTTAGACATAAATTCAGCAATGGGTTTAATTTGAGCCATAATGATGTTAACTTGTTGTAAGATGGGCTCAAGTTGCTGTTTGAATTGTTTTATATCTCCGATAGCCTCCCATAGTTGGTCTGTCGTTGGAGTGTTTGCTGTTGTTGTTGTTATATTTGTAGGTTGTTGTTGCTGTTGTTTTTGGCCAGAATTAGGCTGCTGCTGCTGTTGTTGTATTAAATTCCACTGAGTAGGTTGTTGAATCTCAGTAATATCGAGATCATCGTCGAATTGCTGGCCAGTGGTCAGAGAATTAACAGGCTGCTGCTGCTGCTTATTATTAATGATTGGTTTTAATTTTCGCTTTATTGTCTTAGGCCTCCATTTGTTGGTTGTTTTAGTCTGATGTTGGTAAAGCTTTAATTTACGTTGCTGCTGCTGTTGCTTTGACTTGCTGATAGTTGCCAATTTTTGTTGTAGACCGACTGATGACGATTGGTGCAGGTTTAGCTGAGGGTCCAGAGTTTGCTGCTGTTGTTGTTGCTGCTGCTGTCCTGATTTTGATTGAAACCGTTGAGGTTTTGGTGTTTTAGATAGTTGTTGTTGTAGTTGCTGTTGTTGTACGACTTGTTGTTGGGCTATATGATTCTTAGCTAGGATTTTCTTTGAAGAAACTAGATCCTTAAGCATTGCTTTGTAAACGAGACACCCCCTATAGCTGGCTATGTGGCCATCTCCACAATTAGCACATTTGGGGTTATCAATACGTTTTTGGCAATCAGTAGTAGCATGTTTACCTGCACATTTCAGGCAAACAAAGTCTCTTCTGCAATAGTTTTTTGTATGGCCAAATTTTTGGCATCTGTGGCATTGAACAGGCTCCATTCTCACAGATTGCTTCTGTATGGAGACCTGTTGCCTGCCAATGCTTTTGATCAAGAGAAAATTATTATTTTTATCATCAGAGCAAGGCTCCAGTTCGATTTCAAACATATTTAATGGCAAACGAGTATGTTTATGCTTAATTACATTTAAATAACGAACTACAAAACCCATTTTATTAACCTCTGCACGAACGTAATCGCAGGGGGTAGATGAGTGTAGTCCTTTTATTACAGCACGGTAGCCACGATTGCAACTATCCTGGTGTGTGAAAGTTTGAACTTTATAATCATTGAGTTTATTAATTATTAGCTGGTATGATTTTGCATCAGAGCAATCAATTTTGACGTCACCATTGTATAAGGTTTTTGTGCTAAAATTAGCATCGCTTAAAGCATTGGCCAGATCATTGAGAATGTCAAAAATATTATTAACGTTGCCCACATAAATTGCAGGAGGTTTCTTGACATTACTCCTATGATCTGATTTATGCTGTTGTAGTTGTTGTTGATTTAATTGTTGTTTAGTTAGAGACTGTTGCTGCTGCTGTTGTTGTTGCTGCTGCTGTAGTTGTTGTTGTTGTTTTAATAAATATTTTTGATAATCCTGCAGGTCCTTTTGCTTCTGACGCTGCATTTGATCATTGTGTTGTTTAGCTCTTTTCTCTAATAGCTGTCCAAGAGTTGCTTGGCTCTCAAGCAATAACTCTTTTATGGAGAGAGTTTTTGGTTGTTTTAGCTTCGTAGGTGGCTGGCTAGTCTGATTTTTCGCACAAGTTAGATCAGATGTGTAGCCAGTCAGATTGGTTGCGTTTTGTTGTTGTTTAGTTGGTGTGTGTTGTTGCTGTATAAGGCGCGGTTGAACGTTATTTAGGAGTAGAGAGAAATCAATTTCTTGGTCATTTGAGATAGTATGTTGTTGTTGTTGATTAGCTAACTGCTGTTGTTGATGTTTAGGCTGAGTAGTAGTTGTGTTTAGTAATTTGGGAGTTTCTTTCGCATCCATATGCGACGCTTCATTAAGCGTATTTGGGATGTAAACAGCATTAGGTTCTAATTTTTGAATAGTTTTTTTTGCTAGTTGCCTGGGTTCATTCTCCACAGGGTTAGCAAGTTTCTTCTTAGACTGATCAACAGAGTGTGTATCTGTGTCAATTTTTCTTTTGAGTCGAGTTGGTGAATCGATAGGGGCCAAAACATCCATGGGTTCAGGTGTTTTAGTGTCATCCCTCGTAGATTTAGCTGGCTTAACCGGGTAACTTAGTTGTCGTCGACAAGTATTGTTTGAACGTGGGGTCGTTGTGATCATGTTGACCCCAATCAAGGGGGATATAGGGCTTGGGAGCAAATTGTTTGTTGGTGTTTTGCTCTGAGAGTTAAGGCTTGAGCAGAATTCAGATATTAGCGTGCGATCAGGATCAAAATAGGAGTTTTTTCCTTGGTCATCAGAGTCGCTTAGTATGATTACTGATTGGTTTAGTAGTTTAGCTGGATTTGATTGAGATTTATTTTGGTAGCTATCATTTACCAGTTTTGTGGCATCATCTTTTAGTTTATCGTAGAGATTTGCATGAAGGTAGGCCGTTGTTTGATTTAGCATGTCCTTGCTGTCGTCTGTGCTAGGTGTTTGCTGGCTTTGTACGTAATCTTTTCTTGTGTTGTCAGCCAATTTTCTTTCAGTATTTTTATGGGTGGGTTTTTGCAAGCTTAAGAGAGAATAATTTTGTACCTGTTTGGCATTTGTCTGTGTGTGTGTAACAGACGAATTATGGCTTCCAGTGGAACAGGGCGTATGTGTATGCACTTGTTGTGCACTTGTCATTGTGTTAGTGAGTAATTTATCACTCTCTTTCATAATAGAAGTTTGTATGTATGTGTGTGAAATATGTTTGCGAGGCAGAGAGGGGCTTTTGTACAAGTGTGTATGTCGAACTAATACACGTACAAGCAGAAGAGAATGGAAAAGTTTTCTCTCCTTCCAGCCTCATGCAAATGGCAGCACATGAAAAAATTTTTTATTTCATACTAAAAGATTTAACATATATAGACATTTACCAACATATATTAAAGGCACATATTAAAAGTTTTTGATTAATTAAACGTTCACTTTGATTTTGAGTAGAATTTTGATGCTATTTCCAGAAGAAAATTATATAAGTTTGAGCGATCGAATTTTATTGTTAGGTTAGGTCAACACAGGTTTGTTTAAAAAGTCTTTTATTTAATTAATTAGTTAGGAAATCGCCGATTTTCCATAGCCCACGCGTGAAGAGCATTAAAACACGATTTTTAGTAATTTTTTGGGCAATTGATTCCCACTTTAACTATAATTTTCAATAACTTTAGCGGAGCTTTTTTTTTTTTTCTTGCGTTGAGGCGATGCTCAAACTAGCACCAATGGCCAACGGCCATTGGCTCCTTTATTGTTGTCATTCTAAGACCTTAGAATCTATAACAAAGGTAATTAAATACAGCAAGGATACATAGGTGCTGAAGGCATTAAAAGCTAGGACAATGATTAGGGCTAGGCCAAGTTGGTCTAGAAATTTTTTATACTGTCATGCAAATGGTCAAAATCTATAATCTCAAACATAATTTAGGGCATCTTGATTCAAATAAACATAGTATGAATGCAATTACCCTACAAGAGTTTATAGAAGAGACCATTATGTTCATTAACATTGCCGATGTAAACAGGCAATGAGAAAGACGTTGCTAGGAGGGACACAAGCCAGTTGTGTCAAACTCCGAGGAACGTCTCTCTCTCGGCAACAAATATTGAGCAGAAGAAATCAAAGTAGTATGTATTAGAAGATTTTAGAAGCTTGCTGAAGGCTAGCTACCGTGCAAAAATATTATAATATAATATTATAATATATAATGTGATTTAGAGTTATTAATTATAAAATGAATTAATTTAAAAATATAAAATAACATATAACATATTGTATTAATAAATTTTACATATAAAAATTAATGAAAGAGAGGGATAGATATATTAATAAGGATATATATGCATCGATTTTAATTTGCGCCTAGGTACGATCAATAAAGGCACAGGTCGGATATGCCATAGTCGTCTGAATTTTACAGGGTAGATCGTGTATTAGTGCGTACAGCAGCAGGCAGTGGCTGTACTGTCTTGGAAGTTAAGCACCAAAAAAGAGACGTCGAGAATCAAAAATATCATCTTCTGTGAAATGGGTGAATGAGGAACTGAAAGAGAATTGTGTATTATTTTGTTTTTCGGTTGTGCAGCTGGTGGCTGTTCTTTTGTCAAGTGAAGTGATTTGTTTTAAACAAAATTACATATTTGTATTAAGATTTTCTTTGCTTTTACATGATCAATAGTATTTGCAATTATCTTAATAAATAGTAGAAGCAGTGTAAGCAATCGTATATTAAAGTTGGCAAATACGATAGTTATGTGGAGCCAAATTGTAGTTTTGAGCAGCAGACAGCAAATTTGACATTAAGACTAGTCCAGCCTGTGCGTTTAATTAGCTGTACAGGTCGGAATAGTCTTAAGATTGTATTTTGCTTTATCATCATTTTTTTTTCTTGCGTTGAGGCGATGCTCAAACTAGCACCAATGGCCAACGGCCATTGGCTCCTTTATTGTTGTCATTCTAAGACCTTAGAATCTATAACAAAAGGTAATTAAATACAGCAAGGATACATAGGTGCTGAAGGCATTAAAAACTAGGACAATGATTAGGGCTAGGCCAAGTTGGTCTAGAAATTTTTTTTATACTGTCATGCAAATGGTCAAAATCTATAATCTCAAACATAATTTAGGGCATCTTGATTCAAATAAACATAGTATGAATGCAATTACCCTACAAGAGTTTATAGAAGAGACCATTATGTTAATTAACATTGCCGATGTAAACAGGCAATGAGAAAGACGTTGCTAGGAGGGACACAAGCCAGTTGTGTCAAACTCCGAGGAACGTCTCTCTCTCGGCAACAAATATTGAGCAGAAGAAATCAAAGTAGTATGTATTAGAAGATTTTAGAAGCTTGCTGAAGGCTAGCTACCGTGCAAAAATATTATAATATAATATTATAATATATAATGTGATTTAGAGTTATTAATTATAAATGAATTAATTTAAAAATATAAAAATAACATATAACATATTGTATTAATAAATTTTACATATAAAAATTAATGAAAGAGAGGGATAGATATATTAATAAGGATATATATGCATCGATTTTACTTTGCGCCTAGGTACGATCAATAAAGGCACAGGTCGGATATGCCATAGTCGTCTGAATTTTACAGGGTAGATCGTGTATTAGTGCGTACAGCAGCAGGCAGTGGCTGTACTGTCTTGGAAGTTAAGCACCAAAAAAGAGACGTCGAGAATCAAAAAATATCATCTTCTGTGAAATGGGTGAATGAGGAACTGAAAGAGAATTGTGTATTATTTTGTTTTTCGGTTGTGCAGCTGGTGGCTGTTCTTTTGTCAAGTGAAGTGATTTGTTTTAAACAAAATTACATATTTGTATTTAGATTTTCTTTGCTTTTACTTGATCAATGGTATTTGCAATTATCTTAATAAATAGTAGAAGCAGTGTAAGCAATCGTATATTAAAGTTGGCAAACACGATAGTTATGTGGAGCCAAATTGTAGTTTTGAGCAGCAGACAGCAAATTTGACATTAAGACTAGTCCAGCCTGTGCGTTTAATTAGCTGTACAGGTCGGAATAGTCTTAAGATTGTATTTTGCCTTTATCATCATTTAGAACAGGGTTTAAAATATGCAGCAGCCAAGTCACCTTGGCTATTTGATTGCATGTTGTTGTGTGTGTGAGAATATGAGCATAACATGTTCTTATGTGTATTAGTGAAAACGAAAGTGTATGTGCGCGTATATAATAGTGTATTAATTGAAAATTATAACCATTGTGCTGGTTAATTTCAGATTATTGATTCGATATATAATTGTTTTATATTTTAGTAGTGAAGATTTTAACAAAAATATAACAAAAATATTATATAAATCATCTTGTGCATTAAAAATCGAAAGCTCATTATAGAGTATACGTAATTCTGGATTAATATGTGTTTATATGGAAGATAGTTGTGCACTGAGTAGAGTTCGTTGAACATAGCTGTGAGAACAGCTGTTTTTATTTAAAACACGATTAAATAGCAAAGAGTTTTTGCTATAAAAATGGTATTGTGATTATCAAAGTCTGTAAATTCATGTAATTTATATATTATCGAAGAATTTATGTGTGGATTATAGAAATATGGTTATATTTATATAGTTGTTTAGATTTGTTGTGTTAATGATGCTCATTTATTTTAGTTTTATAGATAAATGCAATTAAATTGATTAGAGGATTTACCACTAATTAATTTGGGTTAATTATCGATGTTGTAGTTACTAAATTTAGACATAAATTCAGCAATGGGTTTAATTTGAGCCATAATGATGTTAACTTGTTGTAAGATAGGCTCAAGTTGCTGTTTGAATTGTTTTATATCTCCGATAGCCTCCCATAGTTGGTCTGTCGTTGGAGTGTTTGCTGTTGTTGTTGTTATATTTGTAGGTTGTTGTTGCTGTTGTTTTTGGCCAGAATTAGGCTGCTGCTGCTGTTGTTGTATTAAATTCCACTGAGTAGGTTGTTGAATCTCAGTAATATCGAGATCATCGTCGAATTGCTGGCCAGTGGTCAGAGAATTAACAGGCTGCTGCTGCTGCTTATTATTAATGATTGGTTTTAATTTTCGCTTTATTGTCTTAGGCCTCCATTTGTTGGTTGTTTTAGTCTGATGTTGGTAAAGCTTTAATTTACGTTGCTGCTGCTGTTGCTTTGACTTGCTGATAGTTGCCAATTTTTGTTGTAGACCGACTGATGACGATTGGTGCAGGTTTAGCTGAGGGTCCAGAGTTTGCTGCTGTTGTTGTTGCTGCTGCTGTCCTGATTTTGATTGAAACCGTTGAGGTTTTGGTGTTTTAGATAGTTGTTGTTGTAGTTGCTGTTGTTGTACGACTTGTTGTTGGGCTATATGATTCTTAGCTAGGATTTTCTTTGAAGAAACTAGATCCTTAAGCATTGCTTTGTAAACGAGACACCCCCTATAGCTGGCTATGTGGCCATCTCCACAATTAGCACATTTGGGGTTATCAATACGTTTTTGGCAATCAGTAGTAGCATGTTTACCTGCACATTTCAGGCAAACAAAGTCTCTTCTGCAATAGTTTTTTGTATGGCCAAATTTTTGGCATCTGTGGCATTGAACAGGCTCCATTCTCACAGATTGCTTCTGTATGGAGACCTGTTGCCTGCCAATGCTTTTGATCAAGAGAAAATTATTATTTTTATCATCAGAGCAAGGCTCCAGTTCGATTTCAAACATATTTAATGGCAAACGAGTATGTTTATGCTTAATTACATTTAAATAACGAACTACAAAACCCATTTTATTAACCTCTGCACGAACGTAATCGCAGGGGGTAGATGAGTGTAGTCCTTTTATTACAGCACGGTAGCCACGATTGCAACTATCCTGGTGTGTGAAAGTTTGAACTTTATAATCATTGAGTTTATTAATTATTAGCTGGTATGATTTTGCATCAGAGCAATCAATTTTGACATCACCATTGTATAAGGTTTTTGTGCTAAAATTAGCATCGCTTAAAGCATTGGCCAGATCATTGAGAATGTCAAAAATATTATTAACGTTGCCCACATAAATTGCAGGAGGTTTCTTGACATTACTCCTATGATCTGATTTATGCTGTTGTAGTTGTTGTTGATTTAATTGTTGTTTAGTTAGAGACTGTTGCTGCTGCTGTTGTTGTTGCTGCTGCTGTAGTTGTTGTTGTTGTTTTAATAAATATTTTTGATAATCCTGCAGGTCCTTTTGCTTCTGACGCTGCATTTGATCATTGTGTTGTTTAGCTCTTTTCTCTAATAGCTGTCCAAGAGTTGCTTGGCTCTCAAGCAATAACTCTTTTATGGAGAGAGTTTTTGGTTGTTTTAGCTTCGTAGGTGGCTGGCTAGTCTGATTTTTCGCACAAGTTAAATCAGATGTGTAGCCAGTCAGATTGGTTGCGTTTTGTTGTTGTTTAGTTGGTGTGTGTTGTTGCTGTATAAGGCGCGGTTGAACGTTATTTAGGAGTAGAGAGAAATCAATTTCTTGGTCATTTGAGATAGTATGTTGTTGTTGTTGATTAGCTAACTGCTGTTGTTGATGTTTAGGCTGAGTAGTAGTTGTGTTTAGTAATTTGGGAGTTTCTTTCGCATCCATATGCGACGCTTCATTAAGCGTATTTGGGATGTAAACAGCATTAGGTTCTAATTTTTGAATAGTTTTTTTTGCTAGTTGCCTGGGTTCATTCTCCACAGGGTTAGCAAGTTTCTTCTTAGACTGATCACAGAGTGTGTATCTGTGTCAATTTTTCTTTTGAGTCGAGTTGGTGAATCGATAGGGGCCAAAACATCCATGGGTTCAGGTGTTTTAGTGTCATCCCTCGTAGATTTAGCTGGCTTAACCGGGTAACTTAGTTGTCGTCGACAAGTATTGTTTGAACGTGGGGTCGTTGTGATCATGTTGACCCCAATCAAGGGGGATATAGGGCTTGGGAGCAAATTGTTTGTTGGTGTTTTGCTCTGAGAGTTAAGGCTTGAGCAGAATTCAGATATTAGCGTGCGATCAGGATCAAAATAGGAGTTTTTTCCTTGGTCATCAGAGTCGCTTAGTATGATTACTGATTGGTTTAGTAGTTTCTCGCCTTTAGCTGGATTTGATTGAGATTTATTTTGGTAGCTATCATTTACCAGTTTTGTGGCATCATCTTTTAGTTTATCGTAGAGATTTGCATGAAGGTAGGCCGTTGTTTGATTTAGCATGTCCTTGCTGTCGTCTGTGCTAGGTGTTTGCTGGCTTTGTACGTAATCTTTTCTTGTGTTGTCAGCCAATTTTCTTTCAGTATTTTTATGGGTGGGTTTTTGCAAGCTTAAGAGAGAATAATTTTGTACCTGTTTGGCATTTGTCTGTGTGTGTGTAACAGACGAATTATGGCTTCCAGTGGAACAGGGCGTATGTGTATGCACTTGTTGTGCACTTGTCATTGTGTTAGTGAGTAATTTATCACTCTCTTTCATAATAGAAGTTTGTATGTATGTGTGTGAAATATGTTTGCGAGGCAGAGAGGGGCTTTTGTACAAGTGTGTATGTCGAACTAATACACGTACAAGCAGAAGAGAATGGAAAAGTTTTCTCTCCTTCCAGCCTCATGCAAATGGCAGCACATGAGAAAATTTTTTATTTCATACTAAAAGATTTAACATATATAGACATTTACCAACATATATTAAAGGCACATATTAAAAGTTTTTGATTAATTAAACGTTCACTTTGATTTTGAGTAGGATTTTGATGCTATTTCCAGAAGAAAATTATATAAGTTTGAGCGATCGAATTTTACTGTTAGGTTAGGTCAACACAGGTTTGTTTAAAAAGTCTTTTATTTAATTAATTAGCTAGGAAATCGCGATTTTCCATAGCCACGCGTGAAGAGCATTAAAACACGATTTTTAGTAATTTTTTTGGCAAAAAAACTTATCGGAGCTTTTTTTTTTTTTTTCTTGCGTTGAGGCGATGCTCAAACTAGACCAATGGCCAACGGCCATTGGCTCCTTTATTGTTGTCATTCTAAGACCTTAGAATCTATAACAAAAGGTAATTAAATACAGCAAGGATACATAGGTGCTGAAGGCATTAAAAACTAGGACAATGATTAGGGCTAGGCCAAGTTGGTCTAGAAATTTTTTTTATACTGTCATGCAAATGGTCAAATCTATAATCTCAAACATAATTTAGGGCATCTTGATTCAAATAAACATAGTATGAATGCAATTACCCTACAAGAGTTTATAGAAGAGACCATTATGTTAATTAACATTGCCGATGTAAACAGGCAATGAGAAAGACGTTGCTAGGAGGGACACAAGCCAGTTGTGTCAAACTCCGAGGAACGTCTCTCTCTCGGCAACAAATATTGAGCAGAAGAAATCAAAGTAGTATGTATTAGAAGATTTTAGAAGCTTGCTGAAGGCTAGCTACCGTGCAAAAATATTTATAATAATATTATAATATATAATGTGATTTAGAGTTATTAATTATAAAATGAATTAATTTAAAAATATAAAATAACATATAACATATTGTATTAATAAATTTTACATATAAAAATTAATGAAAGAGAGGGATAGATATATTAATAAGGATATATATGCATCGATTTTACTTTGCGCCTAGGTACGATCAATAAGGCACAGGTCGGATATGCCATAGTCGTCTGAATTTTACAGGGTAGATCGTGTATTAGTGCGTACAGCAGCAGGCAGTGGCTGTACTGTCTTGGAAGTTAAGCACCAAAAAAGAGACGTCGAGAATCAAAAAATATCATCTTCTGTGAAATGGGTGAATGAGGAACTGAAAGAGAATTGTGTATTATTTTGTTTTTCGGTTGTGCAGCTGGTGGCTGTTCTTTTGTCAAGTGAAGTGATTTGTTTTAAACAAAATTACATATTTGTATTTAGATTTTCTTTGCTTTTACTTGATCAATGGTATTTGCAATTATCTTAATAAATAGTAGAAGCAGTGTAAGCAATCGTATATTAAAGTTGGCAAACACGATAGTTATGTGGAGCCAAATTGTAGTTTTGAGCAGCAGACAGCAAATTTGACATTAGACTAGTCCAGCCTGTGCGTTTAATTAGCTGTACAGGTCGGAATAGTCTTAAGATTGTATTTTGCCTTTATCATCATTTAGAACAGGGTTTAAATATGCAGCAGCCAAGTCACCTTGGCTATTTGATTGCATGTTGTTGTGTGTGTGAGAATATGAGCATAACATGTTCTTATGTGTATTAGTGAAACGAAAGTGTATGTGCGCGTATATAATAGTGTATTAATTGAAAATTATAACATTGTGCTGGTTAATTTCAGATTATTGATTCGATATATAATTGTTTTATATTTTAGTAGTGAAGATTTTAACAAAATATAACAAAATATTATATAAATCATCTTGTGCATTAAAAATCGAAAGCTCATTATAGAGTATACGTAATTCTGGATTAATATGTGTTTATATGGAAGATAGTTGTGCACTGAGTAGAGTTCGTTGAACATAGCTGTGAGAACAGCTGTTTTTATTTAAAACACGATTAATAGCAAAGAGTTTTTGCTATAAAATGGTATTGTGATTATCAAAGTCTGTAAATTCATGTAATTATATATTATCGAAGAATTTATGTGTGGATTATAGAAATATGGTTTATTTATATAGTTGTTTAGATTGTTGTGTTAATGATGCTCATTTATTTTAGTTTTATAGATAAATGCAATTAATTGATTAGAGGATTTACCACTAATTAATTTGGGTTAATTATCGATGTTGTAGTTACTAAATTTAGACATAAATTCAGCATGGGTTTAATTTGAGCCATATGATGTTACTTGTTGTAAGATAGGCTCAAGTTGCTGTTTGAATGTTTTTATCTCCGATAGCCTCCATAGTTGGTCTGTCGTTGGAGTGTTTGCTGTTGTTGTTGTTATATTTGTAGGTTGTTGTTGCTGTTGTTTTTGGCCAGAATTAGGCTGCTGTGCTGTTGTTGTATTAAATTCACTGAGTAGGTTGTTGAATCTCAGTAATATCGAGATCATCGTCGAATTGCTGGCCATGGTCAGAGAATTAACAGGCTGCTGCTGCTGCTTATTATTAATGATTGGTTTTAATTTTCGCTTTTTGTCTTAGGCCTCCATTTGTTGGTTGTTTTAGTCTGATGTTGGTAAGCTTTAATTTACGTTGCTGCTGCTGTTGCTTTGACTTGCTGATAGTTGCCAATTTTTGTTGTAGACCGACTGATGACGATTGGTGCAGGTTTAGCTGAGGGTCCAGAGTTTGCTGCTGTTGTTGTTGCTGCTGCTGTCTGATTTTGATTGAAACCGTTGAGGTTTTGGTGTTTTAGATAGTTGTTGTTGTAGTTGCTGTTGTTGTACGACTTGTTGTTGGGCTATATGATTCTTAGCTAGGATTTTTTGAAGAAACTAGATCTTAAGCATTGCTTTGTAACGAGACCCCCTATAGCTGGCTATGTGGCCATCTCCACAATTAGCACATTTGGGTTATAATACGTTTTTGGCAATCAGTAGTAGCATGTTTACCTGCACATTTCAGGCAAACAAGTCTCTTCTGCAATAGTTTTTTGTATGGCAAATTTTTGGCATCTGTGGCATTGAACAGGCTCCATTCTCACAGATTGCTTCTGTATGGAGACCTGTTGCCTGCCAATGCTTTTGATCAAGAGAAATTATTATTTTTATCATCAGAGCAAGGCTCCAGTTCGATTCAACATATTTAATGGCAAACGGTATGTTTATGCTTAATTACATTAATAACGAACTACAAACCCTTTTTTAACCTCTGCACGAACGTAATCGCAGGGGTAGATGAGTGTAGTCTTTATTACAGCACGGTAGCCACGATTGCAACTATCCTGGTGTGTGAAAGTTTGAACTTTATATCATTGAGTTTATTAATTATTAGCTGTATGATTTTGCATCAGAGCAATCAATTTGACATCACCATTGTATAGGTTTTTGTGCTAAATTAGCATCGTTAAGCATTGGCAGATCATTGAGAATGTCAAATATTATTACGTTGCCACATAAATTGCAGGAGGTTTCTTGACATTACTCCTATGATCTGATTTATGCTGTTGTAGTTGTTGTTGATTTATTGTTGTTTAGTTAGAGACTGTTGCTGCTGTGGTGTTGTTGCTGCTGCTGTAGTTGTTGTTGTTGTTTATAAATATTTTGATAATCCTGGCAGGTCTTTTGCTTCTGACGCTGATTTGATCATTGTGTTGTTTAGCTCTTTTCTCTAAAGCTGTCCAAGAGTTGCTTGGCTCTCAAGCATAACTCTTTTATGGAGAGAGTTTTTGGTTGTTTTAGCTTCGTAGGTGGCTGGCTAGTCTGATTTTTCGCACAAGTTAAATCAGATGTGTAGCAGTCAGATTGGTTGCGTTTTGTTGTTGTTAGTTGGTGTGTGTTGTTGCTGTATAGGCGCGGTTGAACGTTATTTAGGAGTAGAGAGAAATCATTTCTTGGTCATTTGAGATAGTATGTTGTTGTTGTTGATTAGCTAACTGCTGTTGTTTGATGTTTAGGCTGAGTAGTAGTTGTGTTTAGTAATTGGAGTTTCTTTCGCATCCATATGCGACGCTTCATTAAGCGTATTTGGGATGTAAACAGCATTAGGTTCTAATTTTTGAATAGTTTTTTTTGCTAGTTGCCTGGGTTCATTCTCCACAGGGTTAGCAAGTTTCTTCTTAGACTGATCAACAGAGTGTGTATCTGTGTCAATTTTTCTTTTGAGTCGAGTTGTGAATCGATAGGGGCCAAAACATCCATGGGTTCAGGTGTTTTAGTGTCATCCCTCGTAGATTTAGCTGGCTTAACCGGGTAACTTAGTTGTCGTCGACAAGTATTGTTTGAACGTGGGGTCGTTGTGATCATGTTGACCCCAATCAAGGGGGATATAGGGCTTGGGAGCAAAATTGTTTGTTGGTGTTTTGCTCTGAGAGTTAAGGCTTGAGCAGAATTCAGATATTAAGCGTGCGATCAGGATCAAAATAGGAGTTTTTTTCCTTGGTCATCAGAGTCGCTTAGTATGATTACTGATTGGTTTAGTAGTTTTTTAGCTGGATTTGATTGAGATTTATTTTGGTAGCTATCATTTACCAGTTTTGTGGCATCATCTTTTAGTTTATCGTAGAGATTTGCATGAAGGTAGCCGTTGTTTGATTTAGCATGTCCTTGCTGTCGTCTGTGCTAGGTGTTTGCTGGCTTTGTACGTAATCTTTTCTTGTGTTGTCAGCCAATTTTTCTTTCAGTATTTTTATGGGTGTGGGTTTTTGCAAGCTTAAGAGAGAATAATTTTGTACCTGTTTGGCATTTGTCTGTGTGTGTGTAACAGACGATTATGGCTTCCAGTGGAACAGGGCGTATGTGTATGCACTTGTTGTTGCACTTGTCATTGTGTTAGTGAGTAATTTATCACTCTCTTTCATAATAGAAGTTTGTATGTATGTGTGTGAAATATGTTTGCGAGGCAGAGAGGGGCTTTTGTACAAGTGTGTATGTCGAACTAATACACGTACAAGCAGAGAGAATGGAAAAGTTTTCTCTCCTTCAGCCTCATGCAAATGGCAGCACATGAAGAAAATTTTTTATTTCATACTAAAAGATTTTACATATATAGACATTTACCAACATATATAAAGGCACATATTAAAAGTTTTTGATTAATTAAACGTTCACTTTGATTTT
>NW_025814193.1:0-35766 GCF_018902025.1 Drosophila willistoni
CAACTGCTTTCAGGTCACGGATGCTGCAGATCATATCTGCACCGGTTTGGGAATGAGCATGTACCCTTTTGCTTGGTCTGCGGCAGCAGCACAGTCGAAGACGCAAGACATATCTTGTTTGAATGCGTCAGGTTCAACAACGAGCGACAAAGGGTGGCAGACCTGATCAACACTGCCCTTACACCTGACAACTTGGTCACAGCTATGCTGGCCAAATCGGCGATCTGGGACGCAGTATGCGGCTTTGCGGGTGTGGTCTGTCAAGTCCTCAGACAAGAGGAACGCGCAAGAAACGGAAAAGTATGCTAGCAACACGTTTTTGCGAAGCAATTCCCCCTGGGACGTCCCGCAACAATTGTTTCGTATTATGCCTGCAGTCCGATAGAAAACATTGTATATTCTTATGTTATTGTTTTTATGTTATAAATAAAGGAATTAAAATAAAATATATCCTTTCAACCAACTACACCCGCACATAACACACACACACTTGCACATAAATGTTTAAGGCGTCGACTTTGCACTTTTCACTGCTAGATGGTAAGAAGTTTTAGCTCCAAAGTGTCAAAGATGCCTTAAAAAATAATAATAAAGTGAGCAAAGATATGGCGGAGTATGAGCACAACGCGAGAGTGTACATAAAACAATTATGCAACATTTACGCGCGTAACTCATAAAAATTTCTGTCTCTATATTTGACGAGTTTTTGCAGTATTTGCAGCCCAACAAAATCTTAAAGAGGAATACAATTTATGAGCAAAGCAAATCAATAAAATTTTAAATATATCCCCAAAAATTGAATCATTATGTGAATAATTCAGATTTGACCACTGATGATTCAGATTTGAAGTGCACTGTATAGCAGCTGATTCTTCAGTTGTTTGTTCCTCTAATCAGCTTGTTCAGGTTAAACAGATTTTTTAAAGAAGAACAAATTTGTATGTTCCAATATAATTTATTTAATTCTAATCAATAATCGATAGAACCGTAGAGGATCAATATTTTCGCTGCCTACTATTGCAACAGTTTCAGTTACTGTCTACAATTATCATTATCATCGAAAGGAAAAAAGGAAAGAAAAAAAGTTTGATTTCTTTTACTTAACATCTTTTAATGATTTTAACGAACTGAAATAATTGCTAATGAAAATGCTTAGCACTCTGGAACAGATGATGCATAGTCAAGATTTAAGCAAACAATTAATCACCTATTTTTATTAAATGAGCCACGTTTATATTCTATATAGTTGTCAGAGGGGGAAGAGAAAAAGAAAAGTGCAAGCAAATTCACAGACTTGGCAAAATGAATGAATCTGGTCTTGTTCTACATCCCAACAGCCTTCGATTGAGTTCGATTCGTTTGGCTATTGTAAAATGGCCAGACAAGAGCTAAGCCAATAATCAAGTCAATTGGAAGGGCGAAGAAGAAGCCAGGCAGTAGAGTTTTTTGACCAGGGGGCGGAAGCTAATTTATTACGAGCATTTAACAAGCATACTCTAGTGGGCTCTCTCAGGAGTCCTCTTTGATTTATTAGGTGTTTGGTTTAAAAGAAAAAAAACGGAAGCAAACGAAGCCAACAATTTGTAATTAATGTGGGCGGTCTAGTTCAGGCATTTTAATTTCTCAAACAAAATCGACGGCCCACAAAGCAGAAGCAGCAGCAAGGGATAGCAAGCACAGGCCAAGCGAAATAAAAAGGAAGTCTCCTCTTGGCCTTCGTCTCGCTTAACGCCCTACATTCCAAGAAACCCCAAAAAACAACGCCCGTCACAAGTGTCTCAGTCAATTTATGCGGTATAAAGCATAAATTTCACGGTTGCCGCATTATCTTCTATTTCCGGTTTTTTATCTTTTCTTGATCCCTCAAGATCCCTTCAGTCCTTTGTTTACCGATGGGGCGAGAATTGGTGCAGCGTGAATATAAGTGTGTTTTCGTGCGAATATTCTTGAAAGAACAATGAAACTTGATTGAGTGACAATAACTTTTAAGTTATGATCCTTTGGCATCTAAAAGACCAAAAGGGTATTAACAGCATGTGTAACTTTGATTTTTAGCTCCAATTCCAGCTAAGTCAAGAAAGCTTGAATGATTTTTTTCCTTCCGTGGAGTGGTTGGCTTGTTGGTAAATGAATACATCATTAGCTGCATGAAATGTCCTTGTCAAATACACATACATGCACCCACACACACACACACATACACAACAAGAACAACAAACAACTACACGTGGTTAAAGCCGACTGAGTGGCCTCAGTGCACAAGTACGAAAATGAGAATAGAAGGACCAGAGAATACTATGGCTAGATAATACTTAAATCGCTCAAGTTTGAAGTGCTTATGCAACTTGTTAACTAATTACGTGTACACACTCCATAAACTTTATCCATCACAATCAACGTAATAAAAATGTATATAAATAAATGTTTATTTACAAACATTTGAAAAACAAAACCATTTCCCAATGCTGAGTAAAGAAAAGAGAAATCTAAATGTAAAATCCATTACGAAAAGCTAAAGAGAACAGTTTTAGATAACTTGTGCCAATTGGTTATGCAACTGAGAGTTCTTCCATATGAAAGTGCGATTTCGTTTGCATCTGTCATTTCTCACTCGGCTAAAGTTAATTGTTTTGATGACGAAAGTTTATGCAACACTTCAGTTCACTTAAATAAGAAAAAGTTTAAATGGAAGACAAGCGATGAGTAATTTTCTCATTAATACAAACTTTGTATACCGATCAGTTAGCCATTTTCCAACTTCCCTTTTGCCTAGCCAGTTTTAATCATTATGCATCTAAAATTAATTAATGCTTTTCCTGTGCGCGTAAATTGCATAAATCTTGCTAAATGTAATTAACACAACAAAAAAGTATAACACTCAAAAAGAGGAAAGAGAAGACAGAGAGGGAGAGAGCGGGAAAAATGTTAAAAATTAAAACGGAAAAAAGTGAAACGGAAATGCTGTGCTTTTTTTTTAATTCTGCAAAAGTGGAAATCAACATTGAATCGAACACTTTGATGAATTTTGCAGCAAGCCAAAAGCATTTCTGCTCGACTTCCGGACTTGTCGCAGACTGAATTTTTTATTAAATTGTATGCTAAAGCCATATTAAAATTTTCTTAAAAGCCAAAGCAAGAGCTGGCGAAGTAAGCCAATGGACCAATTGTTTAACAAATTCATTTCCCATCTCGTCTCTGTCGGGAAGTTTCTTTCAATGTTTACCTTTTTCTAGGCCACTTCTTCTCCTCGACATGAAAAATATAATTAACTTTTTACTTGAAAGATGCATAACTAAATTTTGTCGGTTGATAAGATTGAAATCTAAGTTAGAAAAATTTGAATGAACTTTCCAATAGTAAAATTGCTTAGTCTTCTTAAGATTTCGTAGAACTAGCAAGGGCATATAATCATAGCCCATCATAGTTTACAAAATATTAATCAAAATATTTTTAAATACCCAACATTTTGGCTATTAATATTCTTAGATTGAGGTATCGTTCTGTTTCTGATGTGGCCTTAATTTCTCACTTTGCGTGACTAAATTTTATTTAATTACGTATTCCGATAAACTTTAAGTAAGCCCAACAGATATTTAAAATCCCCAATGTCTACTGCTGTTGTTAACTTGGCATTTTGAAGGCAGAGCTCACAATTGAATCCTTTTTATTTGTATTTTTTTTTTTTCGCTTCTTGTTTTTGTTGGCCAGATGGAAGCCACTTGAAAGGCGTGAGAGAAGGAGCAGAGATAAAAATTTAATTAAGACCCAGCAGTAACACCTTTGTCAACTAATTACATGTCGCAGTCGATGGCCGACGAAAGGCCAAAGCCCAACCAATTTCAAAAAGGATTTAATTGGAAAAAAAAATGATAAGGTTGAATTGAGTCTCTGAGTCTTGCCAAGTCTCTGTATTATTGAAATATAATCTGTTACGATCAGTCTATGTGAAAACTAAACTAAAAAACAAACTAAAGCATTTGGATAGCTTATGTGATCTGAAGATCACAAGGATGTAAGTCTAGAGATGAATTTAGTCAGGCCTTACCCAACAAGTGAATATACTTTTTTTGAGGGGAAAGGGAATAAAATGAAAACACGAACACGAAAAGCATTGAGTGACAAAGGTGTGATTTATTATTTTGGATTGCTTTTTCGGGTTTTTTTTTCCTGTACTTCTTCACGTTTTCTCTCCAGCGTCTGCTTCTCTTTTGTCGCCGATTTCAATTGTCTGCAATGTTTCTTTCTTTCTTTCTTTACTTTGATTCGTTCATTGTAATTTTTTGCCAGTTGTTTGTTGGAAATTTGTTTTTTCAATACTTAGCGCAAAGAATTTTCTCTGTCTGCATCGTTAGACAAATTAAAAAGGGTTCCAAAATGGCACCAAAATGACAATAAACTACAGACTGAAGATGCCAGAGGCGAGGAAGAAAGAAAGAACCAAAGAGGGTGTTATGAAAAGAGATAGAAAGATTTTTTGCTGTATCTTAGTATATTGGTTGAGCTTTAATTCCTTTTCAAAACCTATTATGGAATAGTGTTATTGTGATCAACAGAGATAACACACTTCGTATGCTATATTACTGCTTAAGGAAACATTGAGTAATAATACTTTCTGAACAATATTTTTAAAATTCGTAAACAGCTAAAAATATTCAATCTTTTGATGGTTTTCTTAATCGTTTTCTTTTTTTTTTTTTTGAATCTATCTTGAATTAAATCTATCTGTCTGGTATATGGCTGCTGATAATCAAAAGAGAAAGGCTAAAAAAACATTTAAAAGTGCATACTCTGCTTATTATAAATAGAAGATTTTAATACTAGACTCATATTCTGTACTACTGTACTGTACGACCAGAACACCCCTTATGAGAGTAAACAGTCTCAAGTGCTTTTGCATTGGTGTTCATGCTCTTTTATCACAAAGAACAAAAGTAAAACGGAAAAAAGAAAATCGAACATGGGAAGGATATTTTTATGCGCTTCTTAGGTTTATCGCAGGAGGCGGAAGCTAATGGGATTTTCAACGCATAAAAACGATAAATCTATGCGTTGCAAAAGTTTTGGGTCACGGGAGACCACGGAAACTTTTTCATTTTCACTTTAAATGCGCTAACGAGCCAGTTCCATTAAACGCATTTATGTATATATACATATATTTACTCGTTTTTTTTTGTTATTGTGGTTCATATATTTTGCTTTTTGTTTTTATTATTATTTTAGCAATTGGAATTTTAAAACCGACAAAAATGCATAAACCAAAAGGTTGTTTTCGCTAACAAACGTTTGCATTTGTTTATGCTAACAGATTTTCAATTGAAATTGGTTCGAAAAAAATAATAGTGTCTCTATGCCGCCAGCGAGAAGTGTAGTCCAAACTGTTTGGCCAAAAAGCATTTTCCCACACACGCACACACGCACACATACGCATCAGGGACTTCCTATCTTGCTCAGAATGTGAGAAAAACTTTTGCGACCTGTTGGAAGAGTTCTTTGGAATTTTTAAGGATTTCAGAAATGTTCGCTGTTTGGATTTCAATGAGGTGACTCCAGACACTGAGTACAATGGGCGGCTGTACATTGCAGCGGCCAATGAGGATACGATGGACTGGGTGGCGGGCAACGTATGCTCCATGGAGACATATCAGGCCACCAGTCTCATAGACTTCCTACACCTGACACCGGCCAGAGTTACATGGCCAAAGGTCGAGAAGTGTTTCCAAGCAATTTTCGAGCTTCTGGAACAGCAGAATGCTGATATTACGACGGAGAAGTGGGCCGTGGTGAGCCGCAAAGATGCAGCCCCCATAGTGACAGATATTTGTCCAAATGAACAGCTTGAGATCTGGATGGATGCAGAGAGTGTGGACATCATCAAGGAAAGATGCAACAGCCTCAAATTTTGTTTTGGATTATCAAATTTGAGTTTTGCGATTAGAACACGCTTTTATATTTTTATTTTATGCAATATATATTTTGAAATGTTAAAAAAAGGTTACAATTGCGGCAGTCTCATTTGTCTGCCGATTATTCTGACTGGCAACGATAGTTTGTCGTAATAGAAAAATATTGTTGCTTTACTAACGAAACGTTGATTGGTGAATTTTGTCATCAAAGTTTATTATGCCAAAAGTATCCATGTCCTTGTTTCACATCTACTTTGTATCGGCACTCTTTTGACTTGGTTAAGGCTGGAACAGGAATACGTAAACAGGGATAAACAAAACTTCCCAATTATCAATATTGCACGATCTAAAATATTACGTTTCGAATTAAATTCATCTATAAACCAGAGGGATGGGGCAAACTTCGACCGCGTCAAAGTAATAGGAAATAACGAAGATATTGATCAAAGTCACTGTTTACCACCGATTGTTCCTATGGGAGCTATACGATATAGTCGCCCGATCTTAGTTTGATTCGGCACAGTCATTAATGGTTATATTAAACTGAGAAATAACAAATTTTTATGACATTTGCGTAGAAAGTAACGAATTTACTTGGGTTCTATTCAATAATCTCTTAGTTTTTCAATTATTTTAACGAAAATTGCTAATAATTCACTGATTAAAAGAGACAGAAAGATTTGGCAATTTCATACTGCTAAGTTTATTTTCGAAAATATCTAGTACTCTCAGCTGGACGGAAGCAATTCACACATTTTTGAGATCCAAGAAGGCCTGGGATGTTTGTAAAATTCGACCTGGTCAAGGGGGTACAGTACTTGAATCATTCGTGAACTCATACAGTCAACATCAAAAATAAAACAAAAAGTTTACTTCTGAAAATCAAAAAAGAGAAAAACAAAAGTGAAAACATGTTGACTGTTCAATTGATCATGCAATCCGGAAAGGTTAGTAAACGTGAGGATATAACTTTTCATAATCGTGACCAAGTGTTCTTTTCCAGCCATTGGTTACGAAGCTCCCAATCTCAGCTACCGTATACGAGCTAAAGGCTGAGCTTCAGAGCCTTCTCAATATTGAGCCGGAAACATTGGAGATTTCTGCATCTGATGTAACGTGTGCCGATTCAGTTTTTTTAATAGAAGTTGCTGGTCTAGGCAAAAACAAACAAATTAAGCCGGTTGTGTCTTGCTATGAAGGCAACAATTTTGTGGGCTTGATACTATTTTCCCTTGGGGGCGAGGATTTCGCCGATCCATTAGTCGATAATTCGGTGTCAGACTCAAGTATCGAAGATAGTGAATCTTCCGTCATTGAGCTATCCTCGGGATCTAGTGGCGGATCCGTCCAGCCATCCACTATTGATTGCAAGCGAGGTATTAAACGAAAAGCCCAAGGACATGAAATAACCATAGAGACTAAACGGTAAGTATTAGGAATAGAAAATCAAAATTCAGTGACTGAATATTCCGTCTTTTGAAAATAGGATCAAATATGTTCTCGAATCCAGTGAGGAGAGTCTAGAAAACCACTCGTATGGAGATATGCAGGAGGCATGCGATATGGGAGGCTGCGGAATAAAGTCCCGACCACGCCCGGTTAAACATTAAATCGAAATGGAACCTGATGTTATAAATGGTCAGCGGCCCCCGTACGTTAACATTCTTCCAGAGAACAGGCCGTTTGTCGTGGTTATATCTTCCTCAGAATGTGAGAAAACTTTTGCGACCTGTTGGAAGAGTTCTTTGGAATTTTTAAGGATTTCAGAAATGTTCGCTGTTTGGATTTCAATGAGGTGACTCCAGACACTGAGTACAATGGGCGGCTGTACATTGCAGCGGCCAATGAGGATACGATGGACTGGGTGGCGGGCAACGTATGCTCCATGGAGACATATCAGGCCACCAGTCTCATAGACTTCCTACACCTGACACCGGCCAGAGTTACATGGCCAAAGGTCGAGAAGTGTTTCCAAGCAATTTTCGAGCTTCTGGAACAGCAGAATGCTGATATTACGACGGAGAAGTGGGCCGTGGTGAGCCGCAAAGATGCAGACCCCATAGTGACAGATATTTGTCCAAATGAACAGCTTAAGATCTGGATGGATGCAGAGAGTGTGGACATCATCAAGGAAAGATGCAACAGCCTCAAATTTTGTTTTTGGATTATCAAATTTGAGTTTTGCGATTAGAACACGCTTTGATATTTTTATTTTATGCAATATATATTTTGAAATGTTAAAAAAAAGGTTACAATTGCGGCAGTCTCATTTGTCTGCCGATTATTCTGACTGGCAACGATAGTTTGTCGTAATAGAAAAATATTGTTGCTTTACTAACGAAACGTTGATTGGTGAATTTTGTCATCAAAGTTTATTATGCCAAAAGTATCCATGTCCTTGTTTCACATCTACTTTGTATCGGCACTCTTTTGACTTGGTTAAGGCTGGAACAGGAATACGTAAACAGGGATAAACAAAACTTCCCAATAATCAATATTGCACGATCTAAAATATATCAAAATGGAAAAACGTTTTATCTAAAAGGGCTAAAGTTTGCGAAAGAACGGCCTAAAATCTTAGCATAGGAAATATCGAAGATATTGATCAAAGTCACTGTTTACCACCGATTGTTCCTATGGGAGCTATATGATATAGTCGCCCGATCTTAGTTTGATTCTGGTTTGATAATGGTTATATTAAACTGAGAAATAACAAATTTTTATGACATTTGCGTAGAAAGTAACGAATTTACTTGGGTTCTATTCAATAATCTCTTAGTTTTTCAACTATTTTAACGAAAATTGCTAATAATTCACTGATTAAAAATAGAGACAGAAAGATTTGGCAATTTCATACTGCTAAGTTATTTTCGAAAATATCTAGTACTCTCAGCTGGACGGAAGCAATTCACACATTTTTGAGATCCAAGAAGGCCTGGGATGTTTGTAAAATTCGACCTGGTCAAGGGGGTACAGTACTTGAATCATTCTAATTCGTGAACTCATACAGTCAACATCAAAAATAAAACAAAAAGTTTACTTCTGAAAATCAAAAAAGAGAAAAACAAAAGTGAAAACATGTTGACTGTTCAATTGATCATGCAATCCGGAAAGGTTAGTAAACGTGAGGATATAACTTTTCATAATCGTGACCAAGTGTTCTTTTCCAGCCATTGGTTACGAAGCTCCCAATCTCAGCTACCGTATACGAGCAAAAGGCTGACCTTCAGAGCCTTCTCAATATTGAGCCGGAAACATTGGAGATTTCTGCATCTGATGTAACGTGTGCCGATTCAGATCTTTTAATAGAAGTTGCTGGTCTAGGCAAAAACAAACAAATTAAGCCGGTTGTGTCTTGCTATGAAGGCAACAATTTTGTGGGCTTGATACTATTTTCCCTTGGGGGCGAGGATTTCGCCGATCCATTAGTCGATAATTCGGTGTCAGACTCAAGTATCGAAGATAGTGAATCTTCCGTCATTGAGCTATCCTCGGGATCTAGTGGCGGATCCGTCCAGCCATCCACTATTTGTTGCAAGCGAGGTATTAAACGAAAAGCCCAAGGACATGAAATAAACATAGAGACTAACCGGTAAGTATTAGGAATAGAAAATCAAAATTCAGTGACTGAATATTCCGTCTTTTGAAAATAGGATCAAATATGTTCTCGAATCCAGTGAGGAGAGTCTAGAAAACCACTCGTATGGAGATATGCAGGAGGCATGCGATATGGGAGGCTGCGGAATAAAGTCCCGACCACGCCCGGTTAAACATGAAATGGAACCTGATGTTATAAATGGTCAGCGGCCCCCGTACGTTAACATTCTTCCAGAGAATAGGCCGTTTGTCGTGGTTATATCTTCCTCAGACAGAGGGATGGGGCAAACTTCGACCGCGTCAAAGTTTGTATACCCTTGCAACTTTTTTGGTAACTCTTTCCTTACCTATAGCCATCAAATGGAAAAACGTTTTATCTAAAAATGCTAAAGTTTGCGAAAGAACGGCCTAAAATCTTAGCATAGGAAATAACGAAGATATTGATCAAAGTCACTGTTTACCACCGATTGTTCCTATGGGAGCTATATGATATAGTCACCCGATCTTAGTTTGATTCGGCACAGTCATTAATGGTTATATTAAACTGAGAAATAACAAATTTTTATGACATTTGCGTAGAAAGTAACGAATTTACTTGGGTTCTATTCAATAATCTCTTAGTTTTTCAACTATTTTAACGAAAATTGCTAATAATTCACTGATTAAAAAGAGACAGAAAGATTTGGCAATTTCATACTGCTAAGTTTATTTTCGAAAATATCGAGTACTCTCAGCTGGACGGAAGCAATTCACACATTTTTGAGATCCAAGAAGGCCTGGGATGTTTGTAAAATTCGACCTGGTCCAGGGGGTACAGTACTTGAATCATTCTAATTCGTGAACTCATACAGTCAACATCAAAAATAAAACAAAAAGTTTACTTCTGAAAATCAGAAAAGCGAAAAACAAAAGTGAAAACATGTTGACTGTTCAATTGATCATGCAATCCGGAAAGGTTAGTAAACGTGAGAATATAACTTTTCATAATCGTGACCAAGTGTTCTTTTCCAGCCATTGGTTACGAAGCTCCCAATCTCAGCTACCGTATACGAGCTAAAGGCTGAGCTTCAGAGCCTTCTCAATATTGAGCCGGAAACATTGGAGATTTCTGCATCTGATGTAACGTGTGCCGATTCAGATCTTTTAATAGAAGTTGCTGGTCTAGGCAAAAACAAACAAATTAAGCCGGTTGTGTCTTGCTATGAAGGCAACAATTTTGTGGGCTTGATACTATTTTCCCTTGGGGGCGAGGATTTCGCCGATCCATTAGTCGATAATTCGGTGTCAGACTCAAGTATCGAAGATAGTGAATCTTCCGTCATTGAGCTATCCTCGGGATCTAGTGGCGGATCCGTCCAGCCATCCACTATTGATTGCAAGCGAGGTATTAAACGAAAAGCCCAAGGACATGAAATAACCATAGAGACTAAACGGTAAGTATTAGGAATAGAAAATCAAAATTCAGTGACTGAATATTCCGTCTTTTGAAAATAGGATCAAATATGTTCTCGAATCCAGTGAGGAGAGTCTAGAAAACCACTCGTATGGAGATATGCAGGAGGCATGCGATATGGGAGGCTGCGGAATAAAGTCCCAACCACGCCCGGTTAAACATGAAATCGAAATGGAACCTGATGTTATAAATGGTCAGCGGCCCCCGTACGTTAACATTCTCCCAGAGAACAGGCCGTTTGTCGTGGTTATATCTTCCTCAGAATGTGAGAAAAACTTTTGCGACCTGTTGGAAGAGTTCTTTGGAATTTTTAAGGATTTCAGAAATGTTCGCTGTTTGGATTTCAATGAGGTGACTCCAGACACTGAGTACAATGGGCGGCTGTACATTGCAGCGGCCAATGAGGATACGATGGACTGGGTGGCGTGCAACGTATGCTCCATGGAGACATATCAGGCCACCAGTCTCATAGACTTACTACACCTGACACCGGCCAGAGTTACATGGCCGAAGGTCGAGAAGTGTTTTCAAGCAATTTTCGAGCTTCTGGAACAGCAGAATGCTGATATTACGACGGAGAAGTGGGCCGTGGTGAGCGGCAAAGATGCAGACCCCATAGTGACAGATATTTGTCCAAATGAACAGCTTAAGATCTGGATGGATGCAGAGAGTGTGGACATCATCAAGGAAAGATGCAACAGCCTCAAATTTTGTTTTTGGATTATCAAATTTGAGTTTTGCGATTAGAACACGCTTTTATATTTTTATTTTATGCAATATATATTTTGAAATGTTAAAAAAAGGTTACAATTGCGGCAGTCTCATTTGTCTGCCGATTATTCTGACTGGCAACGATAGTTTGTCGTAATAGAAAAATATTGTTGCTTTACTAACGAAACGTTGATTGGTGAATTTTGTCATCAAAGTTTATTATGCCAAAGTATCCATGTCCTTGTTTCACATCTACTTTGTATCGACACTCTTTTGACTTGGTTAAGGCTGGAACAGGAATACGTAAACAGGGATAAACAAAACTTCCCAATAATCAATATTGCACGATCTAAAATATTACGTTTCGAATTAAATTCATCTATAAACCAGAGGGATGGGGCAAACTTCGACCGCGTCAAAGTTTGTATACCCTTGCAACTTTTTTGGTAACTCTTTCCTTACATATAGCCATCAAAATGGAAAAACGTTTTATCTAAAAAGGCTAAAGTTTGCGAAAGAACGGCCTGAAATCTTAGCATAGGAAATAACGAAGATATTGATCAAAGTCACTGTTTACCACCGATTGTTCCTATGGGAGCTATATGATATAGTCGCCCGATCTTAGTTTGATTCGGCATAGTCATTAATGGTTATATTAAACTGAGAAATAACAAATTTTTATGACATTTGCGTAGAAAATAACGAATTTACTTGGGTTCTATTCAATAATCTCTTAGTTTTTCAACTATTTTAACGAAAATTGCTAATAATTCACTGATTAAAAAGAGACAGAAAGATTTGGCAGTTTCATACTGCTAAGTTTATTTTCCAAAATATCTAGTACTCTCAGCTGGACGGAAGCAATTCACACATTTTTGAGATCCAAGAAGGCCTGGGATGTTTGTAAAATTCGACCTGGTCAAGGGGGTACAGTACTTGAATCATTCTAATTCGTGAACTCATACAGTCAACATCAAAAATAAAACAAAAAGTTTACTTCTGAAAATCAAAAAAGAGAAAAACAAAAGTGAAAACATGTTGACTGTTCAATTGATCATGCAATCCGGAAAGGTTAGTAAACGTGAGGATATAACTTTTCATAATCGTGACCAAGTGTTCTTTTCCAGCCATTGGTTACGAAGCTCCCAATCTCAGCTACCGTATACGAGCTAAAGGCTGAGCTTCAGAGCCTTCTCAATATTGAGCCGGAAACATTGGAGATTTCTGCATCTGATGTAACGTGTGCCGATTCAGATCTTTTAATAGAAGTTGCTGGTCTAGGCAAAAACAAACAAATTAAGCCGGTTGTGTCTTGCTATGAAGGCAACAATTTTGTGGGCTTGATACTATTTTCCCTTGGGGGCGAGGATTTCGCCGATCCATTAGTCGATAATTCGGTGTCAGACTCAAGTATCGAAGATAGTGAATCTTCCGTCATTGAGCTATCCTCGGGATCTAGTGGCGGATCCGCCAGCCATCCACTATTGATTGCAAGCGAGGTATTAAACGAAAAGCCCAAGGACATGAAATAACCATAGAGACTAAACGGTAAGTATTAGGAATAGAAAATCAAAATTCAGTGACTGAATATTCCGTCTTTTGAAAATAGGATCAAATATGTTCTCGAATCCAGTGAGGAGAGTCTAGAAAACCACTCGTATGGAGATATGCAGGAGGCATGCGATATGGGAGGCTGCGGAATAAAGTCCCGACCACGCCCGGTTAAACATGAAATCGAAATGGAACCTGATGTTATAAATGGTCAGCGGCCTTCGTACGTTAACATTCTCCCAGAGAACAGGCCGTTTGTCGTGGTTATATCTTCCTCAGAATGTGAGAAAAACTTTTGCGACCTGTTGGAAGAGTTCTTTGGAATTTTTAAGGATTTCAGAAATGTTCGCTGTTTGGATTTCAATGAGGTGACTCCAGACACTGAGTACAATGGGCGGCAGTACATTGCAGCGGCCAATGAGGATACGATGGACTGGGTGGCGGGCAACGTTTGCTCCATGGAGACATATCAGGCCACCAGTCTCATAGACTTCCTACACCTGACACCGGCCAGAGTTACATGGCCAAAGGTCGAGAAGTGTTTCCAAGCAATTTTCGAGCTTCTGGAACAGCAGAATGCTGATATTACGACGGAGAAGTGGGCCGTGGTGAGCCGCAAAGATGCAGCCCCCATAGTGACAGATATTTGTCCAAATGAACAGCTTGAGATCTGGATGGATGCAGAGAGTGTGGACATCATCAAGGAAAGATGCAACAGCCTCAAATTTTGTTTTTGGATTATCAAATTTGAGTTTTGCAATTAGAACACGCTTTTATATTTTTATTTTATGCAATATATATTTTGAAATGTTAAAAAAAAGGTTACAATTGCGGCAGTCTCATTTGTCTGCCGATTATTCTGACTGGCAACGATAGTTTGTCGTAATAGAGAAATATTGTTGCTTTACTAACGAAACGTTGATTGGTGAATTTTGTCATCAAAGTTTATTATGCCAAAAGTATCCATGTCCTTGTTTCACATCTACTTTGTATCGGCACTCTTTTGACTTGGTTAAGGCTGGAACAGGAATACGTAAACAGGGATAAACAAAACTTCCCAATAATCAATATTGCACGATCTAAAATATATCAAAATGGAAAAACGTTTTATCTAAAAAGGCTAAAGTTTGCGAAAGAACGGCCTAAAATCTTAGCATAGGAAATAACGAAGATATTGATCAAAGTCACTGTTTACCACCGATTGTTCCTATGGGAGCTATATGATACAGTCGCCCGATCTTAGTTTGATTCGGCACAGTCATTAATGGTTATATTAAACTGAGAAATAACAAATTTTTATGACATTTGCGTAGAAAGTAACGAATTTACTTGGGTTCTATTCAATAATCTCTTAGTTTTTCAACTATTTTAACGAAAATTGCTAATAATTCACTGATTAAAAAGAGACAGAAAGATTTGGCAATTTCATACTGCTAAGTTTATTTTCGAAAATATCTAGTACTCTCAGCTGGACGGAAGCAATTCACACATTTTTGAGAACCAAGAAGGCCTGGGATGTTTGTAAAATTCGACCTGGTCAAGGGGGTACAGTACTTGAATCATTCTAATTCGTGAACTCATACAGTCAACATCAAAAATAAAACAAAAAGTTTACTTCTGAAAATCAAAAAAGAGAAAAACAAAAGTGAAAACATGTTGACTGTTCAATTGATCATGCAATCCGGAAAGGTTAGTAAACGTGAGGATATAACTTTTCATAATCGTGACCAAGTGTTCTTTTCCAGCCATTGGTTACGAAGCTCCCAATCTCAGCTACCGTATACGAGCTAAAGGCTGAGCTTCAGAGCCTTCTCAATATTGAGCCGGAAACATTGGAGATTTCTGCATCTGATGTAACGTGTGCCGATTCAGATCTTTTAATAGAAGTTGCTGGTCTAGGCAAAAACAACCAAATTATGCCGGTTGTGTCTTGCTATGAAGGCAACAATTTTGTGGGCTTGATACTATTTTCCCTTGGGGGCGAGGAATTGCCGATCCATTAGTCGATAATTCGGTGTCAGACTCAAGTATCGAAGATAGTGAATCTTCCGTCATTGAGCTATCCTCCTATATAGTGGCGGACCCGTCCAGCCATCCACTATTGATTGCAAGCGAGGTATTAAACGAAAAGCCCAAGGACATGAAATAACCATAGAGACTAAACGGTAAGTATTAGGAATAGAAAATCAAAATTCAGTGACTGAATATTCGGTTTTTTGAAAATAGGATCAAATATGTTCTCGAATCCAGTGAGGAGAGTCTAGAAAACCACTCGTATGGAGATATGCAGGAGGCATGCGATATGGGAGGCTGCGGAATAAAGTCCCGACCACGCCCGGTTAAACATGAAATCGAAATGGAACCTGATGTTATAAATGGTCAGCGGCCCCCGTACGTTAACATTCTCCCAGAGAACAGGCCGTTTGTCGTGGTTATATCTTCCTCAGAATGTGAGAAAAACTTTTGCGACCTGTTGGAAGAGTTCTTTGGAATTTTTAAGGATTTCAGAAATGTTCGCTGTTTGGATTTCAATGAGGTGACTCCAGACACTGAGTACAATGGGCGGCTGTACATTGCAGCGGCCAATGAGGATACGATGGACTGGGTGGCGGGCAACGTATGCTCCATGGAGACATATCAGGCCACCAGTCTCATAGACTTCCTACACCTGACACCGGCCAGAGTTACATGGCCAAAGGTCGAGAAGTGTTTCCAAGCAATTTTCGAGCTTCTGGAACAGCAGAATGCTGATATTACGACGGAGAAGTGGGCTGTGGTGAGCCGTAAAGATGCAGCCCCCATAGTGACAGATATTTGTCCAAATGAACAGCTTGAGATCTGGATGGATGCAGAGAGTGTGGACATCATCAAGGAAAGATGCAACAGCCTCAAATTTTGTTTTTGGATTATCAAATTTGAGTTTTGCGATTAGAACACGCTTTTATATTTTTATTTTATGCAATATATATTTTGAAATGTTAAAAAAAAGGTTACAATTGCGGCAGTCTCATTTGTCTGCCGATTATTCTGACTGGCAACGATAGTTTGTCGTAATAGAAAAATATTGTTGCTTTACTAACGAAACGTTGATTGGTGAATTTTGTCATCAAAGTTTATTATGCCAAAAGTATCCATTTCCTTGTTTCACACCTACTTTGTATCGGCACTCTTTTGACTTGGTTAAGCCTGGAACAGGAATACGTAAACAGGGATAAACAAAACTTCCCAATAATCAATATTGCACGATCTAAAATATTACGTTTCGAATTAAATTCATCTATAAACCAGAGGGATGGGGCAAACTTCGACCGCGTCAAAACTTGGGTTCTATTCAATAATCTCTTAGTTTTTCAACTATTTTAACGAAAATTGCTAATAATTCACTGATTAAAAAGAGACAGAAAGATTTGGCAATTTCATACTGCTAAGTTTATTTTCGAAAATATCTAGAACTCTCAGCTGGACGGAAGCAATTCACACATTTTTGAGAACCAAGAAGGCCTGGGATGTTTGTAAAATTCGACCTGGTCAAGGGGGTACAGTACTTGAATCATTCTAATTCGTGAACTCATACAGTCACCATCAAAAATAAAACAAAAAGTTTACTTCTGAAAATCAAAAAAGAGAAAAACAAAAGTGAAAACATGTTGACTGTTCAATTGATCATGCAATCCGGAAAGGTTAGTAAACGTGAGGATATAACTTTTCATAATCGTGACCAAGTGTTCTTTTCCAGCCATTGGTTACGAAGCTCCCAATCTCAGCTACCGTATACGAGCTAAAGGCTGAGCTTCAGAGCCTTCTCAATATTGAGCCGGAAACATTGGAGATTTCTGCATCTGATGTAACGTGTGCCGATTCAGATCTTTTAATAGAAGTTGCTGGTCTAGGCAAAAACAACCAAATTATGCCGGTTGTGTCTTGCTATGAAGGCAACAATTTTGTGGGCTTGATACTATTTTCCCTTGGGGGCGAGGAATTGCCGATCCATTAGTCGATAATTCGGTGTCAGACTCAAGTATCGAAGATAGTGAATCTTCCGTCATTGAGCTATCCTCCTATATAGTGGCGGACCCGTCCAGCCATCCACTATTGATTGCAAGCGAGGTATTAAACGAAAAGCCCAAGGACATGAAATAACCATAGAGACTAAACGGTAAGTATTAGGAATAGAAAATCAAAATTCAGTGACTGAATATTCGGTTTTTTGAAAATAGGATCAAATATGTTCTCGAATCCAGTGAGGAGAGTCTAGAAAACCACTCGTATGGAGATATGCAGGAGGCATGCGATATGGGAGGCTGCGGAATAAAGTCCCGACCACGCCCGGTTAAACATGAAATCGAAATGGAACCTGATGTTATAAATGGTCAGCGGCCCCCGTACGTTAACATTCTCCCAGAGAACAGGCCGTTTGTCGTGGTTATATCTTCCTCAGAATGTGAGAAAAACTTTTGCGACCTGTTGGAAGAGTTCTTTGGAATTTTTAAGGATTTCAGAAATGTTCGCTGTTTGGATTTCAATGAGGTGACTCCAGACACTGAGTACAATGGGCGGCTGTACATTGCAGCGGCCAATGAGGATACGATGGATTGGGTGGCGGGCAACGTATGCTCCATGGAGACATATCAGGCCACCAGTCTCATAGACTTCCTACACCTGACACCGGCCAGAGTTACATGGCCAAAGGTCGAGAAGTGTTTCCAAGCAATTTTCGAGCTTCTGGAACAGCAGAATGCTGATATTACGACGGAGAAGTGGGCCGTGGTGAGCCGTAAAGATGCAGCCCCATAGTGACAGATATTTGTCCAAATGAACAGCTTGAGATCTGGATGGATGCAGAGAGTGTGGACATCATCAAGGAAAGATGCAACAGCCTCAAATTTTGTTTTTGGATTATCAAATTTGAGTTTTGCGATTAGAACACGCTTTTATATTTTTATTTTATGCAATATATATTTTGAAATGTTAAAAAAAAGGTTACAATTGCGGCAGTCTCATTTGTCTGCCGATTATTCTGACTGGCAACGATAGTTTGTCGTAATAGAAAAATATTGTTGCTTTACTAACGAAACGTTGATTGGTGAATTTTGTCATCAAAGTTTATTATGCCAAAAGTATCCATTTCCTTGTTTCACACCTACTTTGTATCGGCACTCTTTTGACTTGGTTAAGCCTGGAACAGGAATACGTAAACAGGGATAAACAAAACTTCCCAATAATCAATATTGCACGATCTAAAATATTACGTTTCGAATTAAATTCATCTATAAACCAGAGGGATGGGGCAAACTTCGACCGCGTCAAAACTTGGGTTCTATTCAATAATCTCTTAGTTTTTCAACTATTTTAACGAAAATTGCTAATAATTCACTGATTAAAAAGAGACAGAAAGATTTGGCAATTTCATACTGCTAAGTTTATTTTCGAAAATATCTAGTACTCTCAGCTGGACGGAAGCAATTCACACATTTTTGAGATCCAAGAAGGCCTGGGATGTTTGTAAAATTCGACCTGGTCAAGGGGGTACAGTACTTGAATCATTCTAATTCGTGAACTCATACAGTCAACATCAAAAATAAAACAAAAAGTTTACTTCTGAAAATCAAAAAAGAGAAAAACAAAAGTGAAAACATGTTGACTGTTCAATTGATCATGCAATCCGGAAAGGTTAGTAAACGTGAGGATATAACTTTTCATAATCTTGACCAAGTGTTCTTTTCCAGCCATTGGTTACGAAGCTCCCAATCTCAGCTACCGTATACGAGCTAAAGGCTGAGCTTCAGAGCCTTCTCAATATTGAGCCGGAAACATTGGAGATTTCTGCATCTGATGTAACGTGTGCCGATTCAGATCTTTTAATAGAAGTTGCTGGTCTAGGCAAAAACAAACAATTAAAACAAACAATTCATGATGAAGACTGGATTTAGCATTTCTAATTAAAAGTACTACCAACTGTTCTTCTGACATGCCTTGTTGAAGTCTATCGCTTAAGTCTTCAATGGCATACTGGTAGTCGTCAAAAACTTCGTTTTTCCCTTGACGTCGTTTCCTATTTTCCCAAATATCTAAGTCTGTCTCTACATCTTCAAATCTTTTACGAAATTCGACACAAAACTTTTCCCAGGTAAGGTTGCTATGGTTACTATGAAATTTTCAGTACCAATCGCTGGCTTTACCCGCAAATAATAAATATAAATGATCACATAACAGTTGATAGTCGCTATTTAAATTTTGTCGTGTCAGTGATCGTACTCGATAGATGAAATCTTCCATTCTCATACCATGCTTTGTACCATCGTATTTAATTCGCCACGTCTGAATAATGCTAGACGCTTTTCCAGGGGAAATGCAACTAAGTGATCTAAGTTGATCTCTGCTCGTTCCTGAATTGTCTAGGTCTACTGTTGGTCTTTGGAAGGTTTCTGATTCTTCTCTATTGGGGCTTTGTCTGATTGCTTGTTGTTGGCCAAGTTGAAGTGAAGCTAGATGCTTTTGTATGGACATGTCGGACAGGCTGCAGTTGTCTTCAGATGCCTTGTGAAATCTGTGTCTACATGGAGCGTTTGCTATCAAATCCGTCGCGTTCATTACTTCATTACATATGCCGCAAAATGGATCTTCTATTGCCGGCTGGTCTATATTTGCATTACTATGAAACATTTTAAATGTGTATGTTCCAATAAATTTTACTAAATATAAGAAAACTTTTCTCAATATCACTAAAATAAGACAGACCTTGCTCAACTTGTTCATAGATGTCTAATCTTTATCTGGATCCAAATGTTTGTTTTCTTTCTTTGGTCTTACTGTATCTAATATGCCTATTGCCGATTTGAAATTGGATAAGCTTGAATGACTGGACTATATCCGAAACTCTCCAGAACATAGTAATTCCAAAATAAATCTTCCATGCCTATCTAAACCAAATTTTTACTACCATAGCATTTCCTGAAATATGTATCTAAGGCTAGGCTATCACGAAACTCACTTGGTCGACCAATCCTCAATTCGGAATTGCAATCGCATTTCCAAAGATCGTACTCGTGCGCGATACCAAAATACTTTTTAGAATATGCACAATAACTTGTAATCAATTGGAACTTTAGTTGTTCCTAAAAATTGTAAATATGGATGGACTATTCGAGCTTTGTGGGACGACCCATCATTTGAGAATCTTCCTCAAATGTTTGAAAGGTGGTTTGTTTATGGATTTGTTGGTCGTGTCCCACGTTTGGGCGCCAATTATTAATATACGTAGTGACCAGAATAGGTTACGGTTCATAGTTCTCGCTCAACCTGATTAACATCTGAAAGCCCCGAGTGTTAGTGGACATAGTTCTTTTTACAAGAACTTCATTTTAGAAGTAGAGACACTAAGGTTGGGGATAAGTCTTTATCATGAGCCGGATCCTCCGAAAGCGTTATGCTTCGTTGCGCTCCTTAGTTGTTGAATTGACAAAATGATTGAACCACCAGTGTGATCAGGTTCGAGGGTGCGCATTCTTGCTATGCTCGGGTCTAGCTCGTCGGATCGGTCGGGGTTCTTTCTCCCCTTTTCACACTCACTATCATTAATAAATTTAATGCGCGTTATGAAAACTAAACTAACTACTAAAAGTTAAAGGTGATGCTACTATTATTACTATTGCTAAGGTGCCAATTCACCACAACCTAAAGAAAGAAGACAAACATGAATCTAAATAAAGAATGCGAGAGAACTTAGATGTGAGGAGTCTCTCTTCTTTACCCACCCGACCATGACAACTGTTCTAATTCAAAGGTTGTCCCAAAACAATGTAGTTTTTATTTCTTCTATGACATCTTTTGAAAGTTCAGCAAGGATACTTGACAGACCATATTAAAGTAACTCAATTCATTATTTCTGTTTCAAATATAATTTTGGGTTTCTTTACTTATTTCCTAACAAGTTTGGCAAAATTTCATATTTTTGACTTCATTTTTTCAAATCCAAAAGTGTCTTAAATTACTAATATCTTAAATACATAAAAGAAGGAAACGGTTGTGCTAGATCAAACCATATGGGAATATTTCAATTATAATATATGTATATAAAATTTTTAAACGATTAACACTTTACCTACGACTTTTGCTTACTTCACAGTATTTTCGTTGTAATCGTTGGGCCCAAGATGACGTTGAATTTTCTGTGGTGTGGTTTTTAAAGAAGTTTTAGATTAATTATATAAATGACAATGAAATATACTCCATAGGTTACCTTACCCACATCGCTCCATTAGAACAAACAATTAAAGTAGGATTCTTAACTAGAGATTACTTAAATACTATAAAAAAACAGTTTTAATGCTCGTAATGAGCGAAATGAACTAAATTAAAATTGTTCGGTATATTTAAGGAACCGTTAGGTCATGATTGATTCCAATCGAATGACAAAGTCTTTATAGATTATGAGAGAGGCTGACTTAATTTAACACTCTCTTTAAACACATTGGGGTTTATTTTTCCAGACGATTTTCATATTTTCGTTTGGCCTACGAGCGACATGTGTGAGGTAGGGTATTTACGTGACTATTCGGCTGGGACTGTGAAAACATGAATTTAGTTTACCGGGTCATACAGGGAATCATAACCTCACTTAAATATAAAAAAAATATCACCTTTTAACTATTTCACTTTTAATAAACTAACCGAACGGTTAGGTTTCGCACTTTACTGGTCTTCAACTTTGGCACCGATATTGGCAAATTATTTTTATACCCTTGCAAAAAGGGTATATTAATTTTGGTCAGAAGTGTGCAACGCATAGAAGGAAGCATCTCCGACCATATAAAGTATATATATTCTTGATCAGCACGACGAGACGAGTTCAAATAGCTATGTCCGTCCGTCCGTCCGTCCGTCCGTCCGTCCGTCCGTCCGTCTGGATCAACGCAAACTCCTCCTAGACCGTAAGAGCTACAGAGCTGAAATTTTGCATGTAGGCTTGTATATACTGCAGGCGTTGTATATCTCGGATTCAGCCGGATCGGATCACTATATCATATAGCTCCCATACAAATGGCAAAGTCACGAACAGTGACTTTTCTTAATAACTTCGTTATTTTTTGAGCTATTGTCGTGAAATTTAATATTGGTAAGTTAATTTCACATATAAACGACTACGTCAAATTTGATCAAGATCGAATCACTATATCATATAGCTCCCATAGGAACGATCTTTCGAAAACAGTGACTTTTGTCAATAACTTAGTTAATTTTGCCGCGATTGCTTACAAATTAAACATTTGTTAGTTTAATATATCTGTTAATGACTGTGCCAAATTTGATAAGGATCGGGTAACTATATCATATAGCTCCCATAGGAACAATCGGTGGAAAACAGTGACTTTGATCAATATCTTCGTTATTTCCTATGCTAAGATTGTAGGCCGTTCTTTCGGAAACATTAGCCTTTTTAGCTTAAACGTTTTTCCACTTTGATGGCTATAATAGGTAAGGAAAGAGTTACCAAAATAATTGCAAGGGTATACAAACTTTGACGCGGTCGAAGTTAGCCCCGGCCCTCTGGTTTTTAATATTTTTTGTTTGTAATACCGCCACGTGGTATTACGACTTTAAAATTTCTTTAATTAAAAATCACTATATCATTTATGCAACTTATCGCTTCGGCAGAACAGAATAGAATACATTTTAAGCTTAAGCACGCGAGTTATGCCATTAGCAACACTTCCCATAACAGCCGACCCAAGAGGTCTACACTCCACATTAATGTAAACATAAACAATACCATTCCATTAAACATAGAGTGTCACAAGATAAGTGACAGAGTCCCTAAACATAGAGTGTCACAAGATAAGTGACAGTTTCCCTAAACATAGAGTGTCACAAGAAAAGTGACCAGAAGAAAACATTATAAACACTTAGATGTAAGCCAAACCAGAATATGATTTGATTCAATAAAGCAGTCTTGATTTAACACTCAACCAGAACAGACTCAATCTTAATTGGCGCAGTCGGTACTCGAGTTCACAGCTAAAATATTGTGGAAACTTTGAACGCAATCAAAGATAACGAAACAATATAATACTGTGGAAAACAAAACATTTAGTGACAAAATAAAATATATATATTGTGGAAACTTTGGAGAAAATCTAAGCCAACGAAACAATATAATATTATAAAAACATTTTGTGACAAATAACGAAACAATATAATATTGTAAAAACACTTTGTGCAAACAAACAGAATTATTGTGGAAACTTAAAAAAAAAAAAGTTAACGAAACAATAAAACATACATCATTAAAATGGCACAAATTAACGAAATACAACAATGCATTCAAATGCTAACATCAATAATAATATCCAATCAAGAGATGCATTCTAATCCAACAACAAGGGAGAGAAACAGCATCGAGAAGGAAACAAGGTACTTGCCGGTGTTCACTGGACAGGAGGGAACGTTACATGGTTTCATTTCGGCAGTCAACCAAATCATGGAGGAGTATGATGATAACGACCAGGTCTTCACTGTTATATTCAACACCAAAATTCAAGGTCAGGCTAGAACTATGCTTAATATTAACCCCCCTACATCTTGGGCTGATTGCAAAACTCGTCTTCGACATCATTATCGCCCAAGAACGGATCAAATGGGTCTAACCAGAAAAATTAATAACTTAAGGGTAACTACCGTTCGAGATCTTGATTTTAAAGTAAGAGCAATTGTTGAGGAAATTACTGATTTTTCGGTCTTTGAAAACAATAGCAGATTAGTTGACATATTAAGTGGTCTCTTAATTCAAAGAGTAAAAGAATTATCTTGTGGTCCAATGGCCATTGCCTTAATGAATAAAACAACATTAACAGATATAAGAATTGAACTTGCAAATTATATTGGTCTGAACTATGGAAATTTAAATAAAAAACTATTATTAACCAAAAATGACAATGACCATAGTACATATAACAAACAGACAACTAATAAAAATACAAACCGAAATACTGAACAGAGTCAAAATGTAAAACAGTCTCAAAATCCCAATAGACAACAGAGTCAAAATACGAGACAGTATCAAAATCCGAATAGACAACAGAGTCAGAACGTAAGACAAAATCAAAATTATCAGCAACCACAAAATAATCAGCAACCACCAGCAGAAGCAATGAGTGTAGATAATATAAATGAGGAAGTAGTAAACAGCACAGATAATCAAGAGTTTTTTACCAACTAGCCTCGGATGAAAAAAAAATTTTTATAAAAGGAACAATAGAGGAAGATACTTATATTATTTTAGTAGATACAGGATCAACCATAAGCATTTTAAACACAACTAATGTACATAATTCCAAATACAAAATAATTGAAAAATATTCAAAAACCATACATACAATAAAGGGAAAAATAGAAAGTGACAGTTACTTAGTGAAAACAAAAGTGCCAAGGGAGTTTAAATATATAAATTATGCAAGAACAAAATGGGTGGCTATGCCCCTGGAAAAATCATATGATTTTCTATTGGGTATGGACTTCATTCAAAGGAATTTTGCAAATATTGATTTTCAAAACAAAATTATTAAACTTAACAATGGGGTCGAAATTCCATTCCTTTCCAAACAATCAGAAGATGTTTGCGTAATGGAAGTAAGTGAAATTGATGATCTTAAGTTAAAAGAACTCAATACTGAGGAAGAACAAATAATAAGAAATCTTTCAAAAAAGTACGAAAAGTTATGTTTCAAAGAAGGGGATCACTTAACCAATACTAACACTATAGTTCATAGCATAAAAACTACTACAGACCAACCTATTAATTCAAAACTCTATCGGGTCTCCCCAAAATATGAAGAAGAAATAAAGAAACAAATAATTTATATGGAAAACAATGGAATTATAAGAAAAAGCAAAAGCAAATATAGTTCTCCAATATGTGTCATACCTAAAAAAAGAGATAGCTCTGGAATTCAAAAGTATCGTATTTGTGTAGACTATAGGCGTTTAAACCAAGTAACCGTTCCAGATAAGTACCCAATACCTATCATGGACGCTGTATTAGACAAACTCGGTAAAGCACAATATTTTACTACATTAGATTTAGCAAAAGGCTATCACCAAATTTTAATGGCAGAAGAAGATATAGAGAAAACAGCATTCATTTCACCAATGGGTTTATATGAATATGTTAGAATGCCTTTTGGGTTAAAAAATGCCCCAGCCACATTTCAACGTTTAATGAATGAAATACTGAGGGATTATATAAACAAAAGTTGTGTTGTATACATGGACGATATTTTGATATTTTCAACAACACTTGAGGAACATAAGATTGCTCTAGAAAACATTTTCAAAATACTTAGAAAGCATAACTTAAAAATTCAACCAGACAAATGTTCCTTCATGAAACAATATACTGAATATTTAGGACACATTCTCACAAAGGAAGGGATTAAACCCAATCCACATAAAATAGAAGCAATAAAAGCAATGCAGCTACCTAAAACAGAAAAGCAATTGAAAGGATTTCTTGGTATGACAGGATTTTACAGAAAATTTATTAAGGACTATTCCAAAATAGCTTACCCAATGATCAGATATTTACAAAAAGGCACACAAATTAATACAAATGACCCACAGTTTATAGATGCCTTTGAAAACCTTAAAACACTTATAAGCTCACATCCAATCTTAAAATATCCAGAGTTTGATAAACCATTTACCATTACAACAGATGCCAGTGATTTCGCAATAGGTGCAGTATTGTCTCAACAAGGGCAACCAGTTGCATTCCTTTCAAGAACTCTAAATAAACACGAAAAAAACTACAGTACAATTGATAAAGAATTTTTATCCATTATACATGCAGTAAACTATTTTAGACACTATGTGATAGGTAATAAATTCCAAATTATAACAGATCATGCTCCGATAAAATATCTAAACGCAAAATACAAAGGGAAAGAAATGACAGCAAGACACCAAAGATGGATTTTAAAATTACAAGAATTCGATTATGACATAATATATTTGAAAGGAAAAGACAATAAAGTGGCAGATTTTTTAAGTAGACAGGAAACAGCTGAACTAATAAACAAGGATAAAACAAATGAGTCAAACTTTGAACTATACACAGCATTCAGCAGAGGAAGGAGGATTTACAAATTTCTATATAAAAGACGATATTGTAAACAAATATAAAACTCAGATAATAGTAACTTATACAACAACGGACAATATTAATATTCAGCATGGTAGAAAAATAATAGAAGTAAGCCCAGCAGAAACAGAAATTGAAATCGAAATCAAAATGCAAAATAATATAAATAAAGGAACAGTAGGAATTTTTTCAGAAGTTCCAGACTCAGAATATTATAAGATACAATGTATCTTAATGAACATTTTTTCACACTGTAATAATATAAAATTTTTTAAATGTACTAAGAGAGCTCAGGAAATTTCAAGCGAGGAAGAGTTACACAAACAAATAGCTATTTACCACACCAAAGATTCATTACATAGCGGAATAAATGAAGCTTTTAATTCGTTAAAGAACAAAATATATTTTCCAAAGCTAAGAGACCATATTCAGTTGATAATTTCAAATTGTAAAAAATGTAAGGAAATTAAATATGACAGAAAACCAATCAAACCTAAGTTTCAATTCACAGAAACACCGGATGTCAAAAATCAAATTATACATTTGGACATATTTCATATAAAACACAAATCGTTTGTTACAATCATAGACAAGCTCACGAAATTCGCAGTCGCTTATAATATAACAGATAGAAACTGGAAAACTAAAATGGAAATTATGATTGAACACTTTGCCAAATTCAATAAGCCACATAAAATAATAATGGATAATGAATTTAGATCAGAACAGATAAAACAATACTTAAACCAAGAACAAATAGAAATCCATTATACAAAGCCAAATTCACATACAGGAAATGCAGACATAGAAAGACTACATTCTACTCTCATTGAAATAATAGCAGGAATAGATGATGATTTATCAATTTCATCCAAAATGCAATTAGCAATAACAGCTTATAATAACCGTTATCACTCTACAATAAAATGTACACCAAATTATGCAAAAAACATAGAAGATGAGGAAAAACTAAAAAACACTATTATCAAACACAAAGAAAAAATTTTAAGCAAACAAAATAAAACAAGAGAAGATTATGAGGAGGAAAGACAGGAAGGACCAATTAAAAACTATAAACGAGTTAGGCATAAGGATGAACCTTATTTTAGAATTACAACATTAAATAATATTCATCCATGTAATATAAAAAGACCGTCAAAGCAGGAAAAAATTAATTTCCAACAAAATACAGATTGACATCTTTGAAACAAAAATTTTTTTTCTCTTATCCTCAGATTTTCATAATTTTTTATGTTATAATGTGTGTTCAAGGCAGATTACAAATTGAACCAATTCAATCAAATGCAGGATATGCACCTATACAAACTTATTCCACGGAAATAGTTAATGAAACAGTAATTATACTACACATTATTAATATCGACCCTTTAAATAATATAATAAATCAAATGGAGACAAACATTAAAAATTTTAACATCACAGGAAAAAAGGAGCTATTAGCCGAAATAAATCTAATTAGAGCTAAAATAAAATCCATAACCCCAAACAACAGAATAAAAAGAGGAATGTTAAATATTGTAGGAACAACATACAAATGGCTTTTTGGAATTATGGACGATGAAGATAGAACAGATATTTTAGACCACCTTAACAATATTGACCAAAACAACCATAATATTATACAAGACATGAACCAACAAATTGTTATAAATACACATTTTAATAAAACAATACACAACTTAGCAGAAACAATTAAACAAGACAGAACAATAATCAAGGACATACTTACAAGCATGGACAATCAAAATCAAGAAATAGAAATGAAAATACTTCATAATGACCAAATGGGAAAATTAAAAAATATAGAATTCAAAATAAATTATATTCAGGAAAACATAGCATCAGCAAAAAATAATATAATCGTACCAGAAATTTTATCAGAAGAGGAAATAAATAAATTTGACATTGATTTTTATAAATTAAAGCTAATCCGTATGGGCATTTTAAAATATAAGAATAATTGCATCATAATCGCAATTAAAATCCCAAAATCATTTATAACCATAGATGTTAAGTTAATTATTCCTATACCAAATATAGATTATATACAAATAGACCAAGAAAATCAGTTAATTGCAGAAATAAATAATAAAACATTTACATATGAACCCAACAAAATTTTAAAAGAATTAAAATTAAGTAAAAGTTGTACCAGTAATAATAATTGCAAATTTATATTCAACAATATAACGAGTATTGAAGAAATTGACGATGATACAATTATAATCAAAAATGCCAAGAATACAAAAATATATCAAAATTGCGATAAAAGAAATATTATACTTAATGGAAGTAACTTAATTCAATTCGGTAACTGTAAAATTCAAATTCTAAATGAAATATTTTTTAACGAAAAAACAGAATTTCACGAAAAATTTTTTTATCCAACAGAACTATTGAATCAAACCTATAAAAACACAATAAACTTTGATCATGTAACAATAGATAATTTTGACAATTTAAAAGAAATCACAGAACTTAAATACGAAAAGAAATTGACAAATGGCATATTTTTAACACTTTTTATTATTATTATTATATGTTTATCCATTTATATACATATATACTGTAAAAGAAAAATATAAACATTAATGTAAACAGAATTCAGGAGAATTCATACTCTCAGAGGGGAGGAGTTATGCCATTAGCAACACTTCCCATAACAGCCGACCCAAGAGGTCTACACTCCACATTAATGTAAACATAAACAATACCATTCCATTAAACATAGAGTGTCACAAGATAAGTGACAGAGTCCCTAAACATAGAGTGTCACAAGATAAGTGACAGTTTCCCTAAACATAGAGTGTCACAAGAAAAGTGACCAGAAGAAAACATTATAAACACTTAGATGTAAGCCAAACCAGAATATGATTTGATTCAATAAAGCAGTCTTGATTTAACACTCAACCAGAACAGACTCAATCTTAATTCGCGTCTTATGCAAAAGAATTTGCGAACAGAGCTTTCTAATGGGTCTTTTCCCAAATGTTGCGACGTGGCATCTTTTCATTGGGCGATGTGAGCGTGGGTGTCATAACTGTACTCAAAGCTAAAACTCAACCCTGCAATTAAGTTGAACATGATCGTATCAGTGTAACCGTTCTGTTATTTGCTCTTCATGAAAGCGCGGTTGATTTAAAAAAAAAAATTCTCTTAATAGGTTTATATTTGTAATTTGCACGTCTGTGTTGTTAGTATTTAATATGCGGACATATGGGTTAGTCTTAGAAGCAATTGTGTTTGCGACGAATACCACCGGGTGTAATTCTTAATTAGGGATAAAGATGTTATTATTGTTTGAGGATATTGCAATGCGTACAACTTTTTCTGTTCTAGGTGAGATATGGAATACATGTGTGTTTTGACTGATCCCTATATTAATTATAATTTTATATCTTGATTTATATGGATCTATTATCAATTATGTTGGTGGAATAATTGTGCAATTGAATTTTTTTATAAAGTCAAGCCCCAGGATTCCGTCACATGGGATGGGGTAATCATTTTCTATTACTTGGAAGGTGTGTACCGTTGAGAGGTTGCTGATCTTTAGTTTGGTTTCACCTATTGTAAATAGAACGTCTTTGCCTATTCCACTAAGTTTTGTCCGTCTTTGTATGTCAACTGTATTGTCTTTTCTTAATATTTTTTGGTTGTTTTATTAGTACATCGTCAAAGTTTAAAGTTATGTAGCTATTAAGGTTGCAATTTACACTATATATTTTATTTGTTCGATTTTTTACATCAGAGGGCTTTTTCGGAGTTTTCCGAATTTTCTCCTACGTTTGTAATTCTAACATTATTTTGTTGTGTTTTAGGAGGATAATTTGTATTTCTATTGTTGCAATTTCTTCTAATTATTACTATAGTTATTGTAATTCCTAGTATTGTTATAGTTAGTATTATCATTTGGGTTTTTATTTTGGTAATTATTATTATAATTATTAATTATTATTATAATTATTGTACGAGTTCCTATTTGTGTAATTGTTTCTTTTAGTATAAAACACGCTGTGATCCTGTTCCATATTTGTGGATGTATTTACAAATTTAGCTACAACATCATTCTTCTATTATTGTTCTGAATTTTTCGTTTTCGCAGTTCTTTATGATTGATTTCACTGATGTTTGAGTTGCATATTTCTTTGCTGTTTCAGGGTTTACGTTGTCTGTTATGAATGCGCGTTTTAATGATTTAGTGAGATTTTCTACTTCTGACATAAATAAACTTGCGTTCTTGCCATTGTGTTTTAAATTCATTAATCTTGCCTCTGCTACCTGAACTGTTTCACACTTAATTTCTTTCTTTAATGTTTGGATTATACCATTTATAGTGTTTTCATTTGTTACTAGTAGTCTAACGTCCCCTTTTAGTTTTGTTTTTATGACTTTAATAGCTGTTTCTTCATGTTCTGCTTTTATTGATTAATTCCAGTGAATCTATGAAACTTTGAAGTGTTTCTACTCCACCATCATACTCCTGAATCAGCTTAGAAGCTGTGTTAAGAAATTCAATATTTGTTTACACCATCTTTGGTTTTGTATGTCTTCTGGGTTATCTTTTACACCTGATATATCTTGAATGTCTTCTGGGTTATCTTTTACACCTGGTTCTTGTGTCTCTTTTGCTACTAGAGGTTCAAAAGTTGCTTCTAGATTCGAATCTACCGGTTCTTGTGGAGCTTGCTGCGATCAAAAAGCTTTATGTGTGCGTGCAAGCTTTGTAACTCTTCTTGAGCTTTTTTAAAAGCTTGCTTTGATCGCGGCAAGCTTTACAAGTGTGTTGTTTGTGCATTTTTGAGTGCACATGGTGGACATCTGCTCTTATTTAGGGTATGTTGGGGTATATTAGGCTGATTGGAATATATTTTTGAATGATATATGTTCATATGTATTTTTTATACCCTTGCAAAAAGGGTATATTAATTTTGGTCAGAAGTGTGCAACGCATAGAAGGAAGCATCTCCGACCATATAAAGTATATATATTCTTGATCAGCATGACGAGACGAGTTCAAATAGCCATGTCCGTCCGTCCGTCCGTCCGTCCGTCCGTCCGTCCGTCCGTCTGGATCAACGCAAGCTTCTCCTAGACCGTAAGAGCTACAGAGCTGAAATTTTGCATGTAGGCTTGTATATACTGCAGGCGTTGTATATCTCGGATTCAGCCGGATCGAACCAGTATATCATATAGCTCCCATACAAACGGCAAAGTCACGAACAGTGACTTTTCTCAATAACTTCATTATTTTCTGAGCTATTGTCGTGAAATTTAATATTGTTAAGTTAATTACACATATTAACTACTATGCCAAATTTCAAGATCAAGATCGGGTGACTATATCATATAGCTCCATAGGAACGATCTTTCGAAAACAGTGACTTTCCTCAATAACTTCGTTACTTTTGACGCGATTGCTTTCAATTAAACATTTGTTAGTTTAATATATCTGTTAATGACTGTGCCGAATTTGATAAAGATCGGGTGACTATATCATATAGATCCCATAGGAACGATCGGTGGAAAACAGTGACTTTGATCAATATCTTTCCTATGCTAAGATTGAAGGCCGTTCTTTCGCAAACTTTAGCCTTTTTAGAAAAAACGTTTTTCCATTTTGATGGCTATAGGTAAGAAAAGTTACCAAAAAAAGTTGCAAGGGTATACGGCCCTCTGGTTTTTTGTGTGTATTGTATATTTCAAAGATATGAATTTTTTTTTGATTTCGCTTTTTCTTTTTGATTCGAGGGTATTTTGGCAATGATAGACTTATTCAAAAAAAGGAATTTGTAAACAATATATGTACATTAAATTTTTTTTCATTTTTATTCCTTTTTTTTGTGTATTTAAATTGATTTATTGTGGCAACGCAAAAATCGCCTCTTACCACAAAGGTGGTTATATGAGCACTCTTTATAACATACACCTATGGGTGAAATGGTATATTAAAGTCGCCAAAATGTATGTAACAGGCAAAAGGAAGCATCTCCGACCCCACAAAGTATATATATTCTTGATCAGGATCAACAACCGAGTCGATTTAGCCATATCCGTCCGTCCGTCCGTCCGTCCGTATGAACTCGCAGATCTCGGACTATAAGAGCTAGAGCCACCAAATTTGGTATGTAGACTCGTGTGGTATGTAAATATATAGAGTTCATTGGAATTTTGGCCACGCCCCCAGAATTTACATAAAACTGTTTTCTTAAAAGTATAACAGATAGAGACGTCAAATTTGGTTTATATACTCGTTTAGTTAGTGATCAGAAAATAGTTGTTCCAACTTTTTGCCACGCCCCTTCCGCCCCCGCAGTTCACATAAAACTGATTTTCTTAAAAACCATGTAAGCTACCGACATTAAATTTGGTATGTAAGCTAGCCTAATAAACGCGCAGACATTGACTATTTAAAAATTTTGCCACTTCCATTTCCGCCCCCGCAAATTAAACAAAACTGATTTTCTCTCTGATTTTAGTATGTATACTGGCTTAGTATGCGCGCAGAATATATATATTTTAATATGTTGCCATAAATTTGAAAAAAACGATTGGCTCTTGCAATTTTTTGACCATTGCAATCAAATTTGGCGGACTAATTAATCTTATCTACTTCTACCAAACTACCAAATTTGATTGAAATCGGACTGGAAACATGTAAAATTGGATAGCGGCGGCGCTAGAGTGCTCGTGTGTTTGTAGAGTGAGCGAGATAGCATATGATATGAGGCATGTTAAAACAATTTAATAGACATATATTTGGTTTTCGAAATTTCAAATATTTGTTTCACCTGGTGTATGGTATACCCAAGTCGGCGAGTCGACTTACTTACTTCATTTTTGTTGCTGTGGTTTTTCAAGTCGGCATATTCTAATCCAAATTTGGCATGCCTCCGCCCATGGTTGTGGTGGGTCGCTGTTACTTGGGCCAGCAAGGCCGCTCGCTGCTTCCTAAGTCTGACGAGAAGGTCACCTCGACGCTTTATTTGAGGAATGGTCCTGGGCCTTATTTTATATGGCAAGGACTTTTTATTTTTATATTTGTTTTTTCTTTTGCCTTTTTAATTGTTGCCAATGGTAGGCAGGATCGCCTTTAAGTAGGCGACGGCAAGGTTTGACTTGAAGTGATTTATTGGGCCGCAAGCCCGGTATTTATAGGGGAACATTTACATTGGTCTTATGGCAAGTGTCCTTAACGCTACTTAAAGCTAGACATTATGCTTAGGTTCTAATTACTTATAATCTATCCTAAAAGTATGTGGCCTAATCCTATCCCTAAAAGTGTACTACACTGCAAGGCGGTGGTATCAGCGCGCCAGAAAAAGCGGCGGCCCGTCTTGGCCCATCCTGAGGGAAACTTTCTGCGCGGCTAGGAAAGCACTCAAGAAGGCAATCCACTCGAGCAAGCGGAGCTGTTTCCTTGACCTATGCGACTCGGCGGAAAATGACCCATGGGGCAGGGCATACAAAATCGTGGTCAAGCGCATTTATGCCTCGAAGCAGCGACCACCAACAGATCCAGAAATGCTCAAAGGCATTGTTGCAGGACTGTTGCCCCATACTGGAGAGAAATAGTGAGTCGACGGATCAGAAGCACTCTCCCCTTCGTAGTAGAGCCTATTGAGCTGGAGGAGATAGGTGCGGCAGCAAAGAGGCTGAAAACGGCAAAGCACCCGGCCCAGACGGAATCTCAAACTGCGCCATAAAACTTGCGATGACAGAGAGTCCAGAACTCTTTGCTGAAGTCTACACCCAGTGCCTGCGAGAGGGCTCTTTCCCTGCAAGGTGGAAAGGCGGCTCGAAGAAATACTGCCTCGTCGTCACGCTAGACGTAAAAAATGCTTTCAACACGGCGGACAGGGGGCGTATTCTGGATGCCCTTCAGTCGTTCAGCGATCCTGCCTACCTGCGGGCCATCGTGTGGAGCTACTTTCACGGCAGGCGATTTGTGTATAGGTAAGACGTGGGCTGCGAATCGTACAATGTTTCGGCTGGAGTACCACAAGGCTCTGTCCTAGGCCCAACATTATGGAATGCCATGTACGACGGCGTCCTGAGGCTGGCTGTGCCTGCAGGTTGCGAACTAATAGGATACCATCATAGTGGTGAGTAAGACCATCAGACAGGCCGATGATGGGGCGAACTCTGTCATAGTTGGATGAGCTCCGTGGGCCTGAGCCTGGCAGCCCAAAAAACCGAAGCGGTGCTGATTAGTAGCCGAAAGATTGTAGAGACCGCCACAATCCTAATCGACGGAAACACGGTGCAATCAAAGCGTGCGATTCGCTACCTCGGAGTATGGATCGACACCCGCCTCAGCTTTAGGGTGCACTTGGCGTATGTAAACGAAAAGGCATCCGCGAGCGTCCGTGACCTCTCAAGGATCATGCCGAACACGAGGGTCCCAAGCAGGAATCCAGGAAGCTGCTAATGACAGTATCAGACGAAGCTGCTAATGACAGTATCACTTGTGCTCGCCGGAGTGATGCCTATCAACCTACAGGCGAAGGAGGCGGAAATTATATCAGCTACAGAGCGTGGATCTCTGGCCAGAGACGCAAGCATCGACCTGTGGCAGGCTAGATGGGATGCGTCGGATAAAGGCGGGTGGACCCACAGATTAATCCCGAACATAAAGAAGTGGACAGAGAGGACACGTTTTGGGCACGATAGCTCTCAATGCTGTCCGGTCTGCCCCGGCGAAATAGTGGAAGACGCGCAACACATCCTGTTCGTGTGCAGACGCTTTGACCACGGCAGGAGGGCGCTTGAACTGGAGGCAAACGTGGAAATATGCTCCGAAAACCTTGTGGATCTGATGATGGCGAGAAAGAGCATGTGGGAGGCGGTGAACAGTTTCGCCGCGTCACCAATCCGCGAGCTGCGCTTAGCCGAGCATGGCAGGGCTGGACCTGGAATGGCATAGGAGGTAGCAGCAGGATCCCGGCCGCCCAAGTTGTCAAAGCAGTGTCTCCCCCATTTTCTTCCTTTTCTGTCACCCACCTTTTTCCCTCATATGTATTTATTCTTTACCCTATATTTTGTTGTTAGCCCTATAACGTTTTTCATCTCTGTTCCATTTAGTTGCTTAATAAATAAATAAATGAATAAAAAAGAGGACAGCCTATGAAACGGTTAGGTTAGAAACGAGAAATCGTCGAGCCTAATCTTCAAAGTGCAAGAAGAAATGGTTCAAGAATTGATTTGAATCGAGCAACCTTTCTATATCATTGCACCATCGACTACAGCTTGCATCGATTAGTTTGTGGCATTGTGGCTCATTGAAATTTGCTGATAAAACGACTGGTTTGTGCTGCCTTAGTGTTAAAGTAAAATTGTTATTATTGGTCCGCAACAGAGACATTGTGTTTCCCTGCTTTATGGCGAAACACTAG
>NW_025814194.1:0-71666 GCF_018902025.1 Drosophila willistoni
TTTAAATTTAAATAAATCACTTACAACAATACTTGCATTAGTTTTTTGTTTATCTCATTTGCTTTTGTGTCTTTACCGTTTTAACTAACTCTCGCGCTCTTGCGTACAAATTGTTGTTGCATGTGTTCAATTTGACGCCGCTCTCCCGCTCTTTCCTATTCTTAATTGATTTGCGCTCTCATCTTTTGCCTACCCGCGACTCTGTGATACGTGTTTTTGTTTTTGTGTTTCATTTCTTTTTATTCTTTTTATACACAGATTTTTTACCTTTAGAATTTTTATTTTTTATTTTTTTGTATTTCCTTTTGTAATTAAATTAAACTTTTTGATAAAATGGTTGTCTGCTCAAAAAATAATTGCATAGTTGCCACTAATGCGGTTGACTCCCATGATTATATTCTTTGTTGGTTGTGTGACAATGCGGTTTACGTTAAGTGTGCCGGTTACACAGGCAGAATCAAAGAGCCTATTGCTAAAGTGGTGGCTTAAAATATGGATGAGATGCTTGCCGGGAGGTCGAGAATGAGATGCGCTCTTTCATGAGGCGGACTAGAGATAGTTTTGACACTTTAAGGCAGGTTTTAATAAGCTCCAAGCGGAGTTTACTGCGGTGGAGACTCAGTTCAGAAGTTTATCGCTTATGAATGAGTCTCTGAAACGTAAAAGGACCAGTCCTTGGGGTGTTTCTGTATCTGTAGATCCGCCAGAAACAGAACAATTCTCCTATCGTCCCCGACCGGCCTCATGCACCGTCCACTCCTAATGTACAGCAATTGATATCGTTTAAGAGCCCAGTTGTGAATGCTATTAGTAAGGAATTACCGATATCACCTGGGAATGATCTCTTAAAAACAATGCCTACTGTAGTGTCCGATGTGTCCGGGCAATTACCCATTCCAATGGAAATTGCCGATAGTTCTAAAAGTATCGAGGCCCCTTAAACAAGTTGACTGCTGCAGTGGGTGACATGTCCAACGTTACTGCTGCGGCTGACGCTTCGGGACCGCGGCCTCTCGTTGGCATACCACCAAAGAAACATATATTTGTTTCTAGGCTAGACCCTGTTGTCACATCTGATGATGTAATAGCCTATATTGGAAGAAAGTTAACGTCTCGAATATTGCGGTGAAGAAGTTTAAATTTTCTTATTCTCGGCACATTTCGTCCTTTAAAATTAGTGTTTCTGCCAATATCTTCGACACTATATGTCGAGAAGATTTTTGGCCTAAACATATAATAGTTAAGGAATATACTGTAAAAAAGAAAAATCGGCAACCGATTCGCTTGCCTACAACAACAACTAATACTATTCCTGCCACATCAGCATCTGCTGGTGTGTCAAAAAACTAGCTTCGTCACTTAACCTGGGTTACCAGAACGTTAGAGGACTAAAATCTAAACTTCCTAATCTCTATGTAGATAGTCTTTCTTTTGAGCATAACATTCTAGCTTTCACAGAGACGTGGCTAAAACCTGATATTGCTGATGCATCGGTTTTTTCCACAAACTTTTCTATTTTCAGACGTGACCGGATTTCTCGCATAGGTGGTGGCGTTCTGATAGCTGTGGATGCTGCTTTAACATCTGAAATGATTCAATTTTCTAGTACCCAGGAGATTGAGTTTGTCGGTGTTAAAGTAAATTTTAAATCTTTTAATGCTTTTATTACTTGTTCCTATATTCCACCATTGTCAGACATGGTGGTATATTTAAATCATTTAGAGCAATTCAGTTTGTCTCGTCATTAGTTTCGAGTCAAGACATGCTCGTAGTGTAGGTGACTTTAATTTACCCGCTTCAGCATGGTCATCAACAGATGAATGTACCATAATGCTGCTCTGTATGTCACATGACTTTATTGATGGCCTTCTAGGCTTATCTTTATACCAAGTCAATCCTGTCTTAAATTCTAATGGAAAATCGTTAGATCTTATTTTGTATTGGGTTCTTCTTATTGTGATATTTCTAGGATCGAACCATTTGTTCTTCCCGAAGACAAATTTCATCCTACATTAAATTTAAAAATTGATCTGCCCTTGCTTTCACCATTACTTGGTTCAAATGAGTTACCTCTAAATAGATGCTTCGTAAGACTGACTTTGCCAGCCTTAATGAAAACACCGATTGGTCTATCTATACAATTGTATAGATATGAACTCAGCTGTTCGTTTTGCTTATGATACTCTGAATTCACTCTTTGATATTTGTGTGCCTCTTGGTAGGTTAGAGCGGCTTAACACAGCTCCCTGGTTCTCTCGTGAGTTATCCAATTTTGAAAATGTGAAGACACGATATTAAAAGAAGTTTCAAAAAACACGTCGTTCATCAGATTACGCTCTGTATACAGTCGCTCGTTCAAATTCATGATGCTTTATTAAGCATCATGCTATAAGAATTATCTTCAGCGGTGTAAGCTTCAGTTTTCTTCTGACCCTAAACAATTTTATAATTTTGTTAATTCTTAACGTAAGACCTCTGTGCACCCATCTTTTTTGTCTTTTCAATATAAAAAAGCGAGCACTGATCAGGCAATTGCCGATATGATTGCGAGTTTTTTCAAAACAACTTATTCCTCCACTGAATATCGAGCAAGTCCGTATCCTTTCATTTAAAAAAGGCTAATTGCATTTTCAATCCAGTGATTAATGAAAGTTCTATTCTTAGAGAACTTAAATTAGTTAAACTTCTTTATTCTCCGGGGCCAGACGGTCTTCCTGGATGTGTACTCAGGTTCTGTGCAAACGCATTATGTAAACCCATTTTAAAATTGTTTCTATTGTCTGTAAAATCTTCCTCTTTTCCATCTAATTGGAAGGAGTCGTTTATTATTCCTCTGCATAAAAATGGCAAAAAAGTCCGAAGCCTCTAACTATAGGGTATCTCAAAATTGTCCGCTATTCCAAAAGCTTTTGAGAAAATTATAACTTCTTAATTGCAACATTTTTGCAGCTCTATTATTAATACGCCATCCCAACATGGGTTTGTGAAACGTAGATCTACAACCACTAACCTTTTAGAATTTACATCAATAATTATCAAGGGTTCAAAAATGGTAAACAAACTGATGTCATATACACTGACTTCAGCAAAGCCTTTGATTCCGTTAATCATACCCTATTACTTTCTAAGCTGAGCGACATTGGGTTTCCACCCCTTTTCCTTTCTTGGGTTCGAGAATATTCACAAATAAAAAACAGAAGGTACTTTTTAAGTCTTCTTTTTCCGTTTCCATTCCTGTGACTTCTGGTGTACCTCAAGGTAGTCATCTTGGCCCTCTGCTCTTCACACTACTTATTAACGATCTTCCTTCAGTCATGGTTCATTCGAGTGTGCTTATGTATGCTGACGATGTCAAGCTGATATTAAAAACTTTCAATCCTGGTGCCAGTTTAATCTACTAAATCTTAACACTACCAAATGTAAGGTAATGACTTTTTTCGTAACTCTTCTCAACTGGTCACTTATTTTCTAAACAATAGCCCTTTAGAACGTCTAAATAATATGAATGATTTGGGCGTACTTATGGACCATAAGTTAAATTTTAACACCCATATTTTCACCACGGTCGCAAAGGCCATGAGTGTCCTGGGTTTCATTAAAAGATGGTCAAAAGAATTTAATGACCCCTATACAACTAAAGTTCTTTTTACTTCGCTTGTCCGTCCTATTTTAGAGTATGGATCTTGCATTTGGTCACCTCAATATGAGTCGCACCAGATTAGACTAGAATCCGTTCAAAAGCAGTTCTTGCTATTTGCTCTTCGTGGCTTAAGCTGGGATCGCAATGTCAATTTGCCTTCGTATTCTAGTAGACTTCTCTTGATTAACCTTCCGTCCCTAACTAACCGTAGAATTATGCTTGGTGTCATTTTTATGCACAAGCTCCTAATTGGTGATATCGACTCGCCTGAGTTATTAGCTCAGGTGAATCTGTCGGTACCATGTAGACGGAGTAGACATCCTTTGATACCTTTATCCCTTAGTCGTTGTTCTTCTAACTATGCTATGCATGAACCTTTTAGGGTCCTCTGCTCTGATATCCTTCTATCCCCTGTAATCGGCTCAGAGTTTTCTATTAATATGCTTAAAACATCTATCCTATCCCATTTAGTTAATAGATAGCTATAGTATTATTTGTTACCGTGACAACGTCACAACAGGAACCTGAATAAAAATATAAATAGTGGAAATGTTACATGGGACACACAAAGTGGACAAAGTTTGAGCAATGCCAAAACGTAGCGGAGTTAAGAAACGGCTAAAACAAAGGAAAGCCGAACTCCTAAACTACAAGTACAATTAGTTAAGAAAAATGCAATAAATTGCAAGCTAAACTCGAAAGCAACTAGGCGATTTATCAAAAATTCAAACAAAAAAGCTCAACCTTTATAGAAATTACACACAATAAAATTGTTGAGGAATCATTTGTCATTTAACTTAAATTCATACGTATTTTTATACTCAAAGTATCATGAATGATCTTGCACATCTTACAATGCCTCTGTTTTTGTATTTTTATACTGGCGCCAGTCTGGTACTCTCTGTTTCTGTCTCTCTTTCTAAACGGGGAAACGAGGAAATGAAAACGTCGAACAAGGCCAGAGGAAGATTGAAGACAACAATTACTCGCATATATGGATATGCAGAGAATCCAGCACAGGATGCATTGGAAACTTTGTCCTGCTGAAGATTACGGGGTATACGAGGTTAAATATGAAACGGCAAACGTTCGCCTTAAAGCTTTACGAGCCGCTTTGGCATCGTCTGGCAAGTTGGAAGAATACCGCCCGGCTGGAAACTATGGTTCGCATGTCCAGGAAATTCTTCAACAAATGCACAATCAACAGCAACAAATACAACTGACCATATTTGGGTGGGTAGTCACATCGGTGTACACTTCAAGATTGCCAACACTATCCACGTCATTGCTGACTACGGTCGATATAGATGGACGACTGCAAAGTCACAATCTGCGGATACATTTCAAGGAGCGTTATCGCGCATTCTCGCAGTCGAGCGTTATTAAGGAAGCCATATTGAAGTTAAAATATACTCAGTTTATGAGGGAATGAAGGAAGTAAGATGTCATTCTATTTGCCACACCATCCAGTCATAGGTGCCAAGCTGCGGGTAGTGTTCGATGGATCATGGTCAATGCTGGAACAATTGGCAGCTGATCACGAATACGAGTCTCCAAGGGCGGCTATGATAATTTTGGATGATTTCTACGTCGACGACGTACTGACAGGAGTCATGAACGAACAGGAACTGATCGGCATTAAGAAAGAGCTGGTAGTCCTTAGGTCACGGACACAATTGGAGCTAATCAAATGTTTTTAGTCAAGTTTTAATATTTAGTCAAGTGAACAGCCCACAAAACAAACAGGGATGAGGAGGGGTGGTTAAAAATTGTAAGTAATTTGTTATTGCCCTTGTTGGGTTCCTGACTCTTTTTTTTTTTTAATAAATGTGCGACCGAAAGGGATTTTGTGTATGTACATATGTATGTGAGTACATCAACAGATGACGATGTATGTATGTATGTATGTTAACCGGTTTGCGGAATATGCGCGTGAGGAAATTAATTGGACCATTGAAATGGTTTTAACACACAAGAAATCGCAGTGAACACTTTAATTTTTTTTTTATTATAACACTTAATCATTTTTTTCCCTTGTCTTTTGATCTTTTACGCGGACTTGGCAAACAACTGTGGAAAATACATGTACATGTGGGTGTGACAAGTTTTACATATGTTTGCATGTACATAAGTGAGTGGATGGAAGAAATAAAAGTGGAATTGGACACGTGAGTTGGCATGGAATGGAAAAACTTTGGACAAACATACTAAGGATCGGGAAATACCATTTAACCTTTTGGACAGGTCAGGTATGTACATACAAGTATATAAAAGTGTGTAGGTCGCTATGGAAGAGTGGGAAACCTCACACTTTTTCATTAGCGGACGTTGACGATACTATGCGCAGTACGTTCAAGTGGCCCCTACGACACCAGGACAAAGCCTGTTACGCGCGAGCCCAAGCAGATAACTGCCCACCTCCCACCACATATAGTGTCGAAGATATTGGCAGAAACACTAATTTTAAAGGACGAAATGTCCCGAGAATAAGAAAATTTAAACTTCTTCACCGCAATATTCGAGACGTTAACTTTCTTCCCAATATAGGCTATTACATCATCAGATGTGACAACAGGGTCTAGCCTAGAAACAAATATATGTTTCTTTGGTGGTATGCCAACGAGAGGCCGCGGTCCCGAAGCGTCAGCCGCAGCAGTAACGTTGGACATGTCACCCACTGCAGCAGTCAACTTGTTTAAGGGGCCCTCGATACTTTTAGAACTATCGGCAATTTCCATTGGAATGGGTAATTGCCCGAACACATCGGACACTACAGTAGGCATTGTTTTTAAGAGATCATTCCCAGGTGATATCGGTAATTCCTTACTAATAGCATTCACAACTGGGCTCTTAAACGATATCAATTGCTGTACATTAGGAGTGGACGGTGCATGAGGCCGGTCGGGGACGATAGGAGACGCTGGCGGATCTACAGATACAGAAACACCCCAAGGACTGGTTCTTTTACGTTTCGGAGACTCATTCATAAGCGATAAACTTCTGAACTGAGTGTCCACCGCAGTAAACTCCGCTTGGAGTTTATTAAAACCTGCCCTTAAAGTGTCAAAACTATCTCTAGTCCGCCTCATGAAAGAGCGCATCTCATTCTCGACCTCCCGGCAAGCATCACATCCATATTTTAAGCCACCACCTTTAGCAATAGACTCCTTGATTCTGCCTGTGTAACCTGCACACTTGGCGTGAACCGCAATGTCACACAACCAACAAAGAATATAATCATGGGAGTCAACCGCATTAGTGGCAACTATGCAATTATTTTTTGAGCAGACAACCATTTTATCAAAAAGTTTAATTTAATTACAAAAGGAAATACAAAAAAATAGAAAATAAAAATTCTAAAGGTAAAAAATCTGTGTATAAGAATATACTGACCAGTTCTGACACAAGGGTTAATGTGTAGAGTAAGCCTTCACAACTAAAGAATAAAAAGAAATGAAAACACAAAAACAAAAACACGTATCACAGAGTCGCGGGTAGGCAAAAGACGAGAGCGCAAATCAATCAAGAATAGGAAAGAGCGGGAGAGCGCGTCAAATTGAACACATGCAACAACAATTTGTACGCAAGAGCGCGAGAGTTAGTTAAAACGGTAAAGACACAAAAGCAAAAGAGATAAACAAAACAACAACACCGCTAATGCAAGTATTGTTGTAAGTTTTGATTTTATTTAAATTTAAACAAAAACGACAGCAAGAATTCGCGAAATGAAATAAAATTCGGATGTTGTAATTGTTATTAATTAAACCGATAATTTAAGAGTTATGTATATAAAAGTATTTAATCGCGAGAAAAAATAAAAGTTGATAAGCGCAAAAAAAACACGTCCGTCCTCTGCAACGAGTGAAAGTTTGAAACGAACGAAACTTTTATTAGTATGTAGGAGGTAAATGAAATGTGAATAAAGAAATGTTGTACTTATCAGGTGTTCCGCCGATGCAAGCTGGAGGAGCGAAAGGATATCCGGCTCGAAGGACCAATGTTCGTGGAGGGGCGGAAGGATCCAATGATACTACAATTTTGGCGGGTGCCAATTTATGCTTGGTCTGGTCAGCGAGTAATAAATTAAGAACGCGCGAGACCTGCGATTAAAATAATTATGCTTTATTCAATATTCAAAAGGTACCCCGAGACAAATGAAATGTTTCGGGTTGAAGTATTACAATCGGTTTGGAAAAATATCTCAAGGAAAAAAAGAACGGGTGTTCGTATGCAAATCTCGTATCACACTCCTGGTGTGACCACATCCGCCGAGGATCAAAAAGCCCTCCTCACTCCTCACTGCTCTTTTCGAATCACTGCTGTTCACCCGGTGGCGTGAACAAAGATGCTTTGAAACATTTTCAGTCCAGTTTTGAATGAGAACTATTGAAAAGTCTTCTTCCATGTGAAATTCATACAATTACAGCCAATACCGGGATATGTTAATTCGGTTTAATAATAATTTCAGCATCCGAATTTTATTTTCGTTTCGCCAATTCTTGCAGTCGCTTATGAGTTTTGTTTAAATATACATAAATCAAAACGTACAACAATACTTGCATTAGCTGTGTTGTTGTTTTGCTTATCTCTTTTGCTTTTGTGTCTTTACCGTTGTAACTAACTCTCGCGCTATTGCGTACAAATTGTTGTTGCATGTGGTCAATTTTACGCTTTCTCCCGCTCTTTCCTATTCTTGTTTGATTTGCGCTCTCGTCTTTTGCCTACCCGCGACTCTGTGATACGTGTTTTTGTTTTTGTGTATTCTTGCTTATTAATTTCTTTAGTTGTAAAGGCTTACTCCGCACATTAACCCTGGTGTCAGAGCTGGTCAGTATATAAATTAAACACTTCCTTCACTCACGGGTTAAAAAAATGAATTTTTATTTATAAAGTCACTTTTATTACAATACAATATGTTAATATTATAACTGAAAGATGCTGACTTTGGTGAGCGAATTCGGCGGAGTTTAAGCGAAGTTACCGGTTGGTTTGTACTTAGGCTCAAGACTGATTTGCTATGGTTCAATTATGTTGGATGAAGGCTTGGGTAATCGACGTCGTCGCAGGCGGCGGCGTTGGCTGAGTCCAATAGTCCACTTTAAGTGCGTGGGACCATTCTTTGTTTACACAAGTGTTCAGGACCATTCTTTGTTTATTGCCGAAATTTGTGGCGTGATTCTGCGTATGCACCGAACCCGACACCATTCTTCTAGGGCCTGGGAAAATGGGGTGCAGGCTTATTGTTTATCCTAGCGATCGGACTGTTACTTGAGATTGGCGATCATGCGACAAATGTGACGATTGAGTGGGGTTGACCAATGGGTATTGCATGTGATGATGATATAGGGTCGGCCAATGGGCATGCGGTTAATGGGCATGTGTTGACGGACTTGGGTTATGGCTTCTATGTTATGGTATGAGTTGTGATAGAAGTGCTTAACTCCTCCCCTTTAAGTGCGGACGTCCTCGGTCGCAACAACATATTGGACAGGCCCGATTGAGACTTCCATTGGTGGACCATGGTTGCCTGTTCCGTGGCTGCAGTATTTTTTAATGATGCAATATGTTATCATCGCAGCTGCTAGAAGAGTTAGAATAATCCAGTTTGACGAAGACATAATCAAGTTGTTTCTTTGGATACGCTCCAGATTATTAGTATTATTGATGTGTAACTCCTTGATCATTTCCAGCGATAGCTTTTCACCTCTCTGCTGCTTATTTGATAGTAACTGTAACAGCGGTGGTTGAACCTCGGCTTCAAAGCGTGTCTTCACAATATACCAGGAGTCTTCTATAATGACTGTCGCGTTTTCCGCTTGGATTATGAAGGTGCCTTCTAGGGTGATGTTTTCTCCATTGATGCTGATGTCTCCTTGGAATTGGTTCAGCAGCAAGGTACCGGGCATTATTTCCGAATGAGATTTTACGTGCTGATTGTTGATGACCTTACATTGGGGATTCCTTCTTTGCAAGTAGGCTCCTATACATTTACTGTTTTCTAAATTAGTCAGATCTTCCAGTTTACAAATTGTCTTACCATTATGAATTTTACAATTACTCTTATTGGTTAACCCGAAATATTTCTTGTTACATTTCATGATGTTTTCATAGTCTATTTCTTCTATAAATTTTTGATATTTAATTGTATTGCTAGGATTTGTTTACAAATTTCATTAATTACTCTGGGAAGGCTAACAATATAAAGGAGTGATTTACCATCTGAGGCTACACTGACCTCAGCAAACTCTATTAATTCTTCAATGTTTATAAATGTTAAACTTTCTTCTTTAATTGTTTCGATGAAATCTATTTCGGTAGAGGATAATATTAGTGAATTTACTGTATTGGCCTTGGCCCAATCGATTGCATAGATAATATTTGTTATTTCTTCTCTTAGAAGACTCAATTTAAATTTGGTTATTTCAATTTCTTTTGACTTATTGTTAGATTCGGGTTTACCTCTAATTAATATGGTATTAGTTATTTTAATTAAATCATTTATCTTATTTTCTATTAGATTATTAATTACGACCTGCCGATTATTGTTTACCAGTTGTTCATTGATCTTATTTACCACAATCATATGATCTTCATGATCAGGTGTGCCCGCTAACCATTTCCACGCCGTGCCAAGTATATCAAGCGATCTTTTGTTTCTAAACTGCATCGGCTGAAGCCTCCTCAGTTCATTCTGTATCCGCGTTATCTCATAGGCCAAAAAAGGCTGATACGGACTTAGGTTTGTCGAATTTTTGACGACTTCTTTTAAAACGGATATGGACATTTGATATTTTTCTAGTTCGATGACATGGACGATTTTAAAGGTTCCGTTCTGGCGCGCGGCTAACCCGGTTTCCAACATGACCACTCTTGACTTAGTGTAGTCTAATATGGTTGTGTGACCCCAGCAAAGTGGTAACATAAGCAATCTGTCGGAAGAGGATGTTTATCAATATTTCAAGTGGTTTTTATAACTATCCTGCTGACCTGGTTTTAATTTTGGTATTAAGATCTTCGGCTACTACTTCTTTTTTGTATCTAGACGTTAGTTTCGAACCTAATCGTTTATTAATCCTAACGTAGATGGTTTCACCTGGATCGTAAATTTTTATGGGTTTTTTTGTTTTGTTATGGTACCCTAGGTCTTTGTTTTGTTTCTTTAAGATGTTTTCTGAAATCTTTTCCCTTTCGAGTGCTAATTTTTCTGGTGTATGGATTAAATTTGTTGCGAAAAATGCTTCTATTGGCTTTTTATTGGTTGTACTGTGGATTGTTTTATTGTATTCATCTACAGCCTTGAATATTAAATCCTCAAATTCCATTTCGGGGTGCTCTAACTTCAAGCATCTCATTATTTCCGTATATGTGGAATGAAATCTTTCTATTTGGCCGTTGCTGGATGAAGTATAAGGTGGGGTAGTGTGGACTTGTATCCCTAACTGATTATTTAAAAGAAATTTTATTGATGCAGAATTTAAAGCTTTTTCGTTATCCATTACCACGGTTTTCGTCATACCGAAGGCTATCAATAACTCACGTAAGGGCACTTTAAGATGTTCTGCTGCTTTTGAGTTTACGAGTTTAACTTGCGCATACTTAGAAAATTTGTCTATGGCTGTTAGAATGATCTTATTTTGGGTGGAATATAAATCTATATGAATTATTTCGCCTGGATATGTCGGAATAGGGGTTGGTTGTATTTCTTGATTCGGAGGGTGTCGTTGATACTTTGAGAGTTTACATGTTTGGCAAGAGTTTACTATTGCTTCTACTTTTTTCTTCATACCTGGGAAAAAATACTCAGATAAAATTTGCTTTTTATTTTCGATGGAATTTCTATGTGCTCTAAGGTGTTCTTTAATTATGATTTCTTGTTCTTGGGTCTGATCATGGACATCTACAGTTTGAATTTGGGTGAATCTTGCCTTGTAATTCCTAAAATGCTCCGGAAAAATTTGTTGAATTTTACCCATGATACTTTCAGAAGTGAAAATACCATTTACTATTCTCGGATCCATCTTTTCTTTTAGAATAGTTACAAGATCGTTTTCAGAATAATTACTTCTCACTATTGTATGTCTGTGGTATGTGGGGAATGGTATTTCGAAAGTGGTGGATTCGTTATCACCAGTGAGGATAAACAATTGGTTTTTAAAGACATTGATGGGTACTTCCATTGCTGGAATGAGTTCATGCCCCGAGCTTTCATCACTGTGGACTGTAGCTGACGTACTACTAGCATTTATGTTAGTAGGGTTCCTAGAGAGTGCGTCTGCTACGACATTTGAGCTACCCGGTTTATATTTCAACTCGTAGTTGTATTCCTCCAGGTAACTTTTCCATTTCTTCAGCTTTATGTTGTTATTTTTTGGGCTGAGAGCATAAGTGAGAGTCTGGTGGTCGGTGTAAATGATCACCTTGGACTTGCCGTATACATACATTCTTAGCTTATCCAATGCCCAAACTATTGCTAGCATTTCTCTTTCATTTGTGGCATAGTTTTCTTCAGCTTTGGATAACGCACGGGAAAGAAATGTAATGGGTCTCCCATTCTGTTCTAGAGAAGCTCCTAGTGCGATGTTTGAGGCATCGGTGGTTAGATGGAACTCTTGTTTAAAGTCAGGGTATGCTAGCATAACGTCTTGTGACACTAATGCATTTTTCACTTTCTCAAAGGCATCGGTTTCGGCTTCACCGAATCGGATTTCGATCTTACTTGAGACATTTTTCTTGGCTCTGCCATGTTCTCCTCTCAATAACGCAGTCAAGGGTCTAGCTAATTTAGCAAAATCTTTGATAAATCTTCTGTAATAACTAGCTAATCCCAGGAAGGACCTTAGTTGTTTTAGGTTCTTTGGTATAGGGAACTTTTTAATGGCTTGGATTTTCTCTGGATTGGTTTTAACTCCTTCCCTTGAAATCACTACGCCTAGGAAGTCAACGCTATGTCTTAGGAATTTGCATTTATCTACTTGGACCTTCATATTTGCCTTGGACAAGGTAGAAAATACCAAAGCTAGATGTCGGAAATGCTCTTCCTCTGATTTACTGAATATTATTATGTCGTCGATGTAGACGTAACAGATCTTTCCAATGAGATCTCTCAAAATATCATCGAGAGCTCTTTGGAATATTGATGGGGAATTCTTTAGGCCGAAGGGGAGTCTCGTGAACTCGTATTTCCCTCCATTCACGGCGAATGCCGTTTTTTCAATATCAGATTCCTTAAGGGAAATCTGATGAAATCCGCTCTTTAGATCAAGAACAGAGAAATACTTATTGTTGCCCAACTGCGCAACCATTTCTCCGATTTCGGGGATAGGATACCTATCCGAAACTGTAACTGCATTGAGCTTTCTATAATCTATGACCATCCTATATTGTTTATTCCCAAGGCTGTCACTCTTTTTAGGGACTATCCACACAGGGGAATTATAGGGCGACCGTGAGGGTCGTATTATACCATCTCGTAATAATTCTTGTAGCTGGTCTTCTACTACTTCTCTTAGAGAGGCTGGATATGGGTAATGCTTGGTGTAGACTGGAGTGTCTGTTGTCGTTCGGATTTCTCCTTGGACATTAGTAGCATAAGTCAATTTTTTATTTGGGTCCGCGAATAGCGATTTGTACTCCTCTTGGAGCGCCTTTAGTCCTAATTTCTGCTGATTAGTGAGCTCATCTGATTTGAGGGTATGGACCTGATGGGCTCGCATCTGCTTCACTTTAACAACATGAGAGTTGTTGACGTATAGTAGATCTTTCCCTACATCAATGATAGCGTTTAACTCTCTTAGTGAGTCATTACCTAGAATTCCGTGGAACGGATTCAGATTAGGTAATTGGAAGAATGTTATTGGTTTATTGGGTTCGTTAAATAAACCCAAATGGATATGGCTGGTTATTAAAATGCGACCGCTTACGGTGTTCGCGTAAAACTTGTGTTCATTCGTTTTTACATTTTTTGCTATTTCTGGTTGGACATAGTTCTTGTTCGAGCCGGTATCTATCAAGAAGTTGTATGAGGTTCCGTCTTTGTCCCGGACAACAAAGTACGGCAAAGAGGAACACTTTAACCTAAAAAATTAACGGTGTCCTCGATTTGTGGTTGTTGAGGCTCCTGCGATTGTGGTCTGGTTTCCTCTTTGTTCTGTGGGACTAACTCTGAGTTGTCTCCTTGTGAGGTAAAATATTGCTCCTGCTGTTGATATTGTTGAACCTCAGAATATGGGACTGATTCAAAAGGGTCTTCTTGGCCCTGATAAGCAGCCTGATAATCGGACATATCGGAGTAATGCTCTCCTTGAGGCGGTATGGTGATATATTGTTCACCTGACGGACCGGTTTCGATATGGAATTGCCTCTGCACTTTATTGGGAAAATTTACGGTGGACTGGTTGACTCTCTTGGGAGCAATTGTTGTGGTAAATTAACATTCGGTTTATTCATGTAGTTAACTTTTTTGGTTAAAATAGAGCCGTCGACATCCATTGGAGTTGGTGCCGGCTGAGGTTTCGGGGCAAATGGCCTCGGTGGTGCGTTGAAAAATACCTGGTTATTAGATTGAGGGAATCTATTTTGTGGAATGAACACGTTTTGCATGGGTTTCTGATTATAAAAGTTGTTGTTGTTGTAAGGTTTGGGTGGAATTGCTGGTATGAACGATCGTTGAGGTTGCACGTTAATTTTAGCATACTGTTGGGGTTTTGGTCCTACAGGTGGACGAATGTCACGATGGCCGATAATGTTTCTAGCCCTCTTATTATCCAACATATTGCACAATTGCAATGCATGCCTCAGATCTGTAGGTTCAGCTAAGCTCATTCTGTCTGAGAGATCTCCGTTCAGACCTCTGATGAAGGTATCTAGAGCCCTATCTCTGACCTGTTTAGCCATGGCTTCCATAGTCTCGGGAGAATAACCCATCGTTTCGATTTGGTCTAGTATTAGCGACATCTGTTGGTGAACTGCGAAGTAGAAGTCATGAATGGAGGTGCCCTTCTGGGTCATGGTAAACAGCTGATATTCTAAAGTGCTTAAATTACTCAGTTAACAAACACTGCGAGATTGCGCCCCAATGTAATGCGGTGCGATAGACTTTCAACAATGTATTGGCATGGCCTGTAATTTTTCCTCGAATGGTCATAAGAATTGCATAGTATTTGGGTGTTCCCTGAATGGGGGCATACAATTCCATCAATTGTGTGGCGGTAGTAAGCCATGTTGAGAAATCCTCACGGCTACCTGAGAATTTGTCAAGATTCTTTACGATGTCTGGCACTTTATCTAGTTCATGCCAATCATCCTGAACGCCAGCTGCCTGGTCCCTAAAGGGTATATGTCCTGACTGAGAATGATTTAATTGTTTCACTATTTCCTGTAACTGAGACGACAAAATTGTCTGGATGGATACATCTAGTCCCTGAATTGACAGTGCTTCGATTCTATTTGCGGTTGATGCACTTGAGGTGGATGCTGTCTGGGAATCAGAACCTGCTGCATGAATACCACCCTGCTGAAGGACTGCGGCTTTAACCCAGTTGTCTTTAGTCATTTTGGAAATGGATTGTTTTTTTAATTAGGGTTAATTCAAGGTGTTACGGTATCGCGAATACGAAAAATATAATCCGCGAAAATTAAATTTTTTGTTTATATTGATAAAAATTAATTCAAGGTGTTACGGTATCGCGAATACGAAAAATATAATCCGCGAAAATTAAATTTTTTGCTTATATTGATAAAAATATAGCGGTATGTCCGCTAATCTTGGATTGATAGAAATATAGCGGTATGTCCGCTAATCTTGGATGGAAATGGCTTGTGGTATTATACAAAATTTTCAATATTATGTGGTTATCTTTTATAAAAATATTTTTTCCAAAATTTCAAAATTATTTTCTCTACTTTTTTTTTTTTAATATTACTTATTAATTTTTTTCTTAACTTTTCATTATTTTCTTTTTCTTTTTTGAATATTACTTATTATTATTTTCTTTCTTAATTTTTCATTATTTTCTTTTTCTTTTTCGAGTGGGGAAAAAATTTAATTAACGATTTTATAAAAAAAATTTTTTGCTTCTTGATATTGATTTACAAAATTTTTTCACCCACTGTGTTTTCACAATAAAAATTTTATTTCGGTTTTCTTTTGCTTAAGTTTATTTTACTTAACTTACGTTAATGCTATCATCCTCGGTGCTTTTTACTGATCGGTTTGTAGGAGGTCTCGCTTTTCCAACGTCGAAGGTACTAACGCTCCTGGGCAAACACTTTTGGGTTTTCAGTTTTCCTCCGAACTAGTCTTAGAGGAATTCGCAGCGATTAAAATGACCCTGTCTGATTCGTGGTATAGTTCAATATAGTGTTTTTGTTTCACTGACTCTAAAGGCCTTTAACGCGATTTTTGGTCACGAATCACTGGTATCTTTCACTAACTCACGATCACGTTGTATTTAGCAGGGTCCCTGCTCGGGCGCCAATTAAACACTTCCTTCACTCACGGGTTAAAAAAATGAATTTTTATTTATAAAGTCACTTTTATTACAATACAATATGTTAATATTATAACTGAAAGATGCTGACTTTGGTGAGCGAATTCGGCGGAGTTTAAGCGAAGTTACCGGTTGGTTTGTACTTAGGCTCAAGACTGATTTGCTATGGTTCAATTATGTTGGATGAAGGCTTGGGTAATCGACGTCGTCGCAGGCGGCGGCGTTGGCTGAGTCCAATAGTCCACTTTAAGTGCGTGGGACCATTCTTTGTTTACACAAGTGTTCAGGACCATTCTTTGTTTATTGCCGAAATTTGTGGCGTGATTCTGAGTATGCACCGAACCCGACACCATTCTTCTAGGGCCTGGGAAAATGGGGTGCAGGCTTATTGTTTATCCTAGCGATCGGACTGTTACTTGAGATTGGCGATCATGCGACAAATGGGCATGTGACGATTGAGTGGGGTTGACCAATGGGTATTGCATGTGATGATGAAATAGGGTCGGCCAATGGGCATGCGGTTAATGGGCATGTGTTGACGGACTTGGGTTTATGGCTTGTATGTTATGGTATGAGTTGTGATAGAAGTGCTTAACTTATACTCACCTCTTTAACACATATTTTTTACCTTTACAATTTTAATTTTTTATTCCTTTTTTAAAATAAATTTAAATTTTTGATCAAAAAATAATTGCATAGTTGCCACTAATGCGGTTGACTCCCATGATTATATTCTTTGTTGGTTGTGTGAGAATGCGGTTCAAGTTAGGTGTGCAGGTTACACAGGCAGAATCAAGGAGTCTGTTGCTAAAAGTGGTGGCTTAAAATATGGATGAGATGCTTGCCGGGAGGTCGAGAATGAGATGCGCTCTATCATGAGGCGGACAAGAGATAGTTTTGACACTTTAAGGGCAGATTTTAATAAACTCCAAGCGGAGTTTACTGCGGTGGAGACTCAGTTCAGAAGTTTATCGCTTATGAATGAGTCTCCGAAACGTAAAAGCACCAGTTCTTGGGGTGTTTCTGTATCTGTAGATCCGGCGTCCAGCGTCTCTTATCGTACCCGACCGGTCTTATGCATAGTCCACTCCTAATGTACAGCAATTGATATCGTTTAAGAGCCCGATTGTGAATGCGATTAGTAAGGAATTACGGGTATCACCTGGGAATGATCTCTTAAAAACGATGCCGATTGTAGTGTCCGATGTGTTCGGGCAATTACCCATTCCAATGGAAATTGCCGATAGTTCTAAAAGTAGTAGTTGTAGCTTTTACAGAGACGTGGCTAAAACCTGATATTGCTGATGCATCGGTTTTTTCCACAAACTTTTCTATATTCAGACGTGACCGGATTTCTCGCATAGGCGGTGGCGTTCTGATAGCTGTTGATGCTCTGAAATGAAATGATTAAATTTTCTAGTACGCATGAGATTGAGTTTGTCAGTCTTAAAGTAAATTTTTAATGCTTTTATTACTTGTTCCTATATTCCACCATTGTCAGACATCATAGTTGTAGGTGATTTTAATTTACCCGCTTCAGCATGGTCATCAACAGATGAATGTACCATATTGCTGCTCTGTATGTCACATGACTTTATTGATGGCCTTCTAGGCTTATCTTTATACCAAGTCAATCCTGTCTTAAATTCTAATGGAAAATCGTTATATCTTATTTTTGTATTGGGTTCTTCTTATTGTGATATTTCTAGGATCGAACCATTTGTTCTTCCCGAAGACAAATTTCATCCTACATTAAATTTAAAAATTGATCTGCCCTTGCTTTCACCATTACTTGGTTCAAATGAGTTACCTCTAAAAAGATGCTTTCGTAAGACTGACTTTGCCAGCCTTAATGAAAACACCGATTGGTCTATCTATACAATTGTATAGATATGAACTCAGCTGTTCGTTTTGCTTATGATACTCTGAATTCACTCTTTGATATTTGTGTGCCTCTTGGTAGGTTAGAGCGGCTTAACACAGCTCCCTGGTTCTCTCGTGAGTTATCCATTTTGGAAAATGTGAAGACACGATATTATAAGAAGTTTCAAAAAACACGTCGTTCATCAGATTACGCTCTGTATACAGTCGCTCGTTCAAAATTCATGATGCTTTATTAAGCATCATGCTATAAGAATTATCATCAGCGGTGCAATTTTATAATTTTGTTAATTCCAAACGTAAGAGCATTTTTGCAGCTCTATTATTAATACGCCATCCCAACATGGGTTTGTGAAACGCATGTGCACCCATCTTTTTTGTCTTTCAATATAAAAAAGCGAGCACTGATCAGTCAATTGCCGATATGATTGCGAGTTTTTTCAAAACAACTTATTCCTCCACTGAATATCGAGCAAGTCCGTATCCCTTTCATTTAAAAAAGGCTAATTGCATTTTCAATCCAGTGATTAATGAAAGTTCTATTCTTAGCGAACTTAAATTAGTTAAACTTCTTTATTCTCCGGGGCCAGACGGTCTTCCTGGATGTGTACTCAGGTTCTGTGCAAACGCATTATGTAAACCCATTTTAAAATTGTTTCTATTGTCTGTAAAATCTTCCTCTTTTCCATCTAATTGGAAGGAGTCGTTTATTATTCCTCTGCATAAAAATGGCAAAAAGTCCGAAGCCTCTAACTATAGGGGTATCTCAAAATTGTCCGCTATTCCAAAAGCTTTTGAGAAAATTATAACTTCTTAATTGCAACATTTTTGCAGCTCTATTATTAATACGCCATCCCAACATGGGTTTGTGAAACGTAGATCTACAACCACTAACCTTTTAGAATTTACATCAATAATTATCAAGGGGTTCAAAAATGGTAAACAAACTGATGTCATATACACTGACTTCAGCAAAGCCTTTGATTCCGTTAATCATACCCTATTACTTTCTAAGCTGAGCGACATTGGGTTTCCACCCCTTTTCCTTTCTTGGGTTCGAGAATATTTCACAAATAAAAAACAGAAGGTACTTTTTAAGTCTTCTTTTTCCGTTTCCATTCCTGTGACTTCTGGTGTACCTCAAGGTAGTCATCTTGGCCCTCTGCTCTTCACACTATTTATTAACGATCTTCCTTCAGTCATTGTTCATTCGCGTGTGCTTATGTATGCTGACGATGTCAGGCTTTGTCTTACTTATAAAGATACATTTTCATTTAGTCGGCTACAAGCTGATATTAAAAACTTTCAATCCTGGTGCCAGTTTAATCTACTAAATCTTAACACTACCAAATGTAAGGTAATGACTTTTTTTCTTAACTCTTCTCAACTGGTCACTTATTTTCTAAACAATAGCCCTTTAGAACGTCTAAATAATATGAATGATTTGGGCGTTCTTATGGACCATAAGTTAAATTTTAACACCCATATTTTCACCACGGTCGCAAAGGCCATGAGTGTCCTGGGGTTTATTAAAAGATGGTCAAAAGATTTTAATGACCCCTATACAACTAAAGTTCTTTTTACTTCGCTTGTCCGTCCTATTTTAGAGTATGGATCTTGCATTTGGTCACCTCAATATGAGTCGCACCAGATTAGACTAGAATCTTATTATTATAAGTTGAGTTATTAGCTCAGGTGAATCTGTCGGTACCATGTAGACGGAGTAGACATCCTTTGATACCTTTATCCCTTAGTCGTTGTTCTTCTAACTATGCTATGCATGAACCTTTTAGGGTCCTCTGCTCTGATATCCTTCTATCCCCTGTAATCGGCTCAGAGTTTTCTATTAATATGCTTAAAACATCTATCCTATCCCATTTAGTTAATAGATAGCTATAGTATTATTTGTTACCGTGACAACGTCACAACAGGAACCTGAATAAAAATATAAATAGTGGAAATGTTACATGGGACACACAAAGTGGACAAAGTTTGAGCAATGCCAAAACGTAGCGGAGTTAAGAAACGGCTAAAACAAAGGAAAGCCGAACTCCTAAACTACAAGTACAATTAGTTAAGAAAAATGCAATAAATTGCAAGCTAAACTCGAAAGCAACTAGGCGATTTATCAAAAATTCAAACAAAAAAGCTCAACCTTTATAGAAATTACACACAATAAAATTGTTGAGGAATCATTTGTCATTTAACTTAAATTCATACGTATTTTTATACTCAAAGTATCATGAATGATCTTGCACATCTTACAATGCCTCTGTTTTTGTATTTTTATACTGGCGCCAGTCTGGTACTCTCTGTTTCTGTCTCTCTTTCTAACGGGGAAACGAGGAAATGAAAACGTCGAACAAGGCCAGAGGAAGATTGAAGACAACAATTACTCGCATATATGGATATGCAGAGAATCCAGCACAGGATGCATTGGAAACTTTGTCCTGCTGAAGATTACGGGGTATACGAGGTTAAATATGAAACGGCAAACGTTCGCCTTAAAGCTTTACGAGCCGCTTTGGCATCGTCTGGCAAGTTGGAAGAATACCGCCCGGCTGGAAACTATGGTTCGCATGTCCAGGAAATTCTTCAACAAATGCACAATCAACAGCAACAAATACAACTGACCATATTTGGGTGGGTAGTCACATCGGTGTACACTTCAAGATTGCCAACACTATCCACGTCATTGCTGACTACGGTCGATATAGATGGACGACTGCAAAGTCACAATCTGCGGATACATTTCAAGGAGCGTTATCGCGCATTCTCGCAGTCGAGCGTTATTAAGTAAGCCATATTGAAGTTAAAATATACTCAGTTTATGAGGGAATGAAGGAAGTAAGATGTCATTCTATTTGCCACACCATCCAGTCATAGGTGCCAAGCTGCGGGTAGTGTTCGATGGATCATGGTCAATGCTGGAACAATTGGCAGCTGATCACGAATACGAGTCTCCAAGGGCGGCTATGATAATTTTGGATGATTTCTACGTCGACGACGTACTGACAGGAGTCATGAACGAACAGGAACTGATCGGCATTAAGAAAGAGCTGGTAGTCCTTAGGTCACGGACACAATTGGAGCTAATCAAATGTTTTTAGTCAAGTTTTAATATTTAGTCAAGTGAACAGCCCACAAAACAAACAGGGATGAGGAGGGGTGGTTAAAAATTGTAAGTAATTTGTTATTGCCCTTGTTGGGTTCCTGACTCTTTTTTTTTTTTAATAAATGTGCGACCGAAAGGGATTTTGTGTATGTACATATGTATGTGAGTACATCAACAGATGACGATGTATGTATGTATGTATGTTAACCGGTTTGCGGAATATGCGCGTGAGGAAATTAATTGGACCATTGAAATGGTTTTAACACACAAGAAATCGCAGTGAACACTTTAATTTTTTTTTTGTATTATAACACTTAATCATTTGGAATGGAAAAACTTTGGACAAACATACCAAGGATCGGGAAATACCATTTAACCTTTTGGACAGGTCAGGTATGTACATACAAGTATATAAAAGTGTGTAGGTCGCTATGGAAGAGTGGGAAACCTCACACTTTTATTAGTATGTAGGAGGTAAATGAAATGTGAATAAAGAAATGTTGTACTTATCAGGTGTTCCGCCGATGCAAGTTGGAGGAGCGAAAGGATATCCGGCTCGAAGGACCAATGTTCGTGGAGGGGCGGAAGGATCCAATGATACTACAATTTTGGCGGGTGCCAATTTATGCTTGGTCTGGTCAGCGAGTAATAAATTAAGAACGCGCGAGACCTGCGTTTAAAATAATTATGCTTTATTCAATATTCACAAGGTACCCCGAGACAAATGAAATGTTTCGGGTTGAAGTATTACAATCGGTTTGGAAAAATATCTCAAGGAAAAAAAGAACGGGTGTACGTATGCAAATCTCGTATCACACTCCTGGTGTGACCACATCCGCCGAGGATCAAAAAGCCCTCCTCACTCCTCACTGCTCTTTTCGAATCACTGCTGTTCACCCGGTGGCGTGAACAAAGATGCTTTGAAACATTTTCAGTCCAGTTTTGAATGAGAACTATTGAAAAGTCTTCTTCCATGTGAAATTCATACAATTACAGCCAATACCGGGATATGTTAATTCGGTTTAATAATAATTTCAGCATCCGAATTTTATTTTCGTTTCTTGTTTTTGTTTAAATATACATAAATCAAAACGTACAACAATACTTGCATTAGCTGTGTTGTTGTTTTGCTTATCTCTTTTGCTTTTGTGTCTTTACCGTTGTAACTAACTCTCGCGCTATTGCGTACAAATTGTTGTTGCATGTGGTCAATTTTACGCTTTCTCCCGCTCTTTCCTATTCTTGTTTGATTTGCGCTCTCGTCTTTTGCCTACCCGCGACTCTGTGATACGTGTTTTTGTTTTTGTGTATTCTTGCTTATTAATTTCTTTAGTTGTAAAGGCTTACTCCGCACATTAACCCTGGTGTCAGAGCTAGTCAGTATATACTCACCTCTTTAACACATATTTTTTACCTTTACAATTTTAATTTTTTATTCTTTTTTAAAATAAATTTAAATTTTTGATCAAAAAATAATTGCATAGTTGCCACTAATGCGTTTGACTCCCATGATTATATTCTTTGTTGGTTGTGTGAGAATGCGGTTCAAGTTAGGTGTGCAGGTTACACAGGCAGAATCAAGGAGTCTGTTGCTAAAAGTGGTGGCTTAAAATATGGATGAGATGCTTGCCGGGAGGTCGAGAATGAGATGCGCTCTATCATGAGGCGGACAAGAGATAGTTTTGACACTTTAAGGGCAGATTTTAATAAACTCCAAGCGGAGTTTACTGCGGTGGAGACTCAGTTCAGAAGTTTATCGCTTATGAATGAGTCTCCGAAACGTAAAAGCACCAGTTCTTGGGGTGTTTCTGTATCTGTAGATCCGGCGTCCAGCGTCTCTTATCGTACCCGACCGGTCTTATGCATAGTCCACTCCTAATGTACAGCAATTGATATCGTTTAAGAGCCCGATTGTGAATGCGATTAGTAAGGAATTACGGGTATCACCTGGGAATGATCTCTTAAAAACGATGCCGATTGTAGTGTCCGATGTGTCCGGGCAATTACCCATTCCAATGGAAATTGCCGATAGTTCTAAAAGTAGTAGTTGTAGCTTTTACAGAGACGTGGCTAAAACCTGATATTGCTGATGCATCGGTTTTTTCCACAAACTTTTCTATATTCAGACGTGACCGGATTTCTCGCATAGGCGGTGGCGTTCTGATAGCTGTTGATGCTCTGAAATGAAATGATTAAATTTTCTAGTACGCATGAGATTGAGTTTGTCAGTCTTAAAGTAAATTTTTAATGCTTTTATTACTTGTTCCTATATTCCACCATTGTCAGACATCATAGTTGTAGGTGATTTTAATTTACCCGCTTCAGCATGGTCATCAACAGATGAATGTACCATATTGCTGCTCTGTATGTCACATGACTTTATTGATGGCCTTCTAGGCTTATCTTTATACCAAGTCAATCCTGTCTTAAATTCTAATGGAAAATCGTTATATCTTATTTTTGTATTGGGTTCTTCTTATTGTGATATTTCTAGGATCGAACCATTTGTTCTTCCCGAAGACAAATTTCATCCTACATTAAATTTAAAAATTGATCTGCCCTTGCTTTCACCATTACTTGGTTCAAATGAGTTACCTCTAAATAGATGCTTTCGTAAGACTGACTTTGCCAGCCTTAATGAAAACACCGATTGGTCTATCTATACAATTGTATAGATATGAACTCAGCTGTTCGTTTTGCTTATGATACTCTGAATTCACTCTTTGATATTTGTGTGCCTCTTGGTAGGTTAGAGCGGCTTAACACAGCTCCCTGGTTCTCTCGTGAGTTATCCATTTTGGAAAATGTGAAGACACGATATTATAAGAAGTTTCAAAAAACACGTCGTTCATCAGATTACGCTCTGTATACAGTCGCTCGTTCAAAATTCATGATGCTTTATTAAGCATCATGCTATAAGAATTATCTTCAGCGGTGTAAGCTTCAGATTTCTTCTGACCCTAAACAATTTTATAACTTTGTTAATTCTAAACGTAAGACCTCTGTGCACCCATCTTTTTTGTCTTTTCAATATAAAAAAGCGAGCACTGATCAGTCAATTGCCGATATGATTGCGAGTTTTTTCAAAACAACTTATTCCTCCACTGAATATCGAGCAAGTCCGTATCCCTTTCATTTAAAAAAGGCTAATTGCATTTTCAATCCAGTGATTAATGAAAGTTCTATTCTTAGAGAACTTAAATTAGTTAAACTTCTTTATTCTCCGGGGCCAGACGGTCTTCCTGGATGTGTACTCAGGTTCTGTGCAAACGCATTATGTAAACCCATTTTAAAATTGTTTCTATTGTCTGTAAAATCTTCCTCTTTTCCATCTAATTGGAAGGAGTCGTTTATTATTCCTCTGCATAAAAATGGCAAAAAGTCCGAAGCCTCTAACTATAGGGGTATCTCAAAATTGTCCGCTATTCCAAAAGCTTTTGAGAAAATTATAACTTCTTAATTGCAACATTTTTGCAGCTCTATTATTAATACGCCATCCCAACATGGGTTTGTGAAACGTAGATCTACAACCACTAACCTTTTAGAATTTACATCAATAATTATCAAGGGGTTCAAAAATGGTAAACAAACTGATGTCATATACACTGACTTCAGCAAAGCCTTTGATTCCGTTAATCATACCCTATTACTTTCTAAGCTGAGCGACATTGGGTTTCCACCCCTTTTCCTTTCTTGGGTTCGAGAATATTTCACAAATAAAAAACAGAAGGTACTTTTTAAGTCTTCTTTTTCCGTTTCCATTCCTGTGACTTCTGGTGTACCTCAAGGTAGTCATCTTGGCCCTCTGCTCTTCACACTATTTATTAACGATCTTCCATCAGTCATTGTTCATTCGCGTGTGCTTATGTATGCTGACGATGTCAAGCTTTGTCTTACTTATAAAGATACAGATTCATTTAGTCGGCTACAAGCTGATATTAAAAACTTTCAATCTTGGTGCCAGTTTAATCTACTAAATCTTAACACTACCAAATGTAAGGTAATGACTTTTTTTCTTAACTCTTCTCAACTGGTCACTTATTTTCTAAACAATAGCCCTTTAGAACGTCTAAATAATATGAATGATTTGGGCGTTCTTATGGACCATAAGTTAAATTTTAACACCCATATTTTCACCACGGTCGCAAAGGCCATGAGTGTCCTGGGTTTCATTAAAAGATGGTCAAAAGATTTTAATGACCCCTATACAACTAAAGTTCTTTTTACTTCGCTTGTCCGTCATATTTTAGAGTATGGATCTTGCATTTGGTCACCTCAATATGAGTCGCACCAGATTAGACTAGAATCTTATTATTATAAGTTGAGTTATTAGCTCAGGTGAATCTGTCGGTACCATGTAGACGGAGTAGACATCCTTTGATACCTTTATCCCTTAGTCGTTGTTCTTCTAACTATGCTATGCATGAACCTTTTAGGGTCCTCTGCTCTGATATCCTTCTATCCCCTGTAATCGGCTCAGAGTTTTCTATTAATATGCTTAAAACATCTATCCTATCCCATTTAGTTAATAGATAGCTATAGTATTATTTGTTACCGTGACAACGTCACAACAGGAACCTGAATAAAAATATAAATAGTGGAAATGTTACATGGGACACAAAGTGGACAAAGTTTGAGTAATGCCAAAACGTAGCGGAGTTAAGAAACGGCTAAAACAAAGGAAAGCCGAACTCCTAAACTACAAGTACAATTAGTTAAGAAAAATGAAATAAATTGCAAGCTAAACTCGAAAGCAACTAGGCGATTTATCAAAAATTCAAACAAAAAAGCTCAACCTTTATAGAAATTACACACAATAAAATTTTTGAGGAATCATTTGTCATTTAACTTAAATTCATACGTATTTTTATACTCAAAGTATCATGAATGATCTTGCACATCTTACAATGCCTCTGTTTTTGTATTTTTATACTGGCGCCAGTCTGGTACTCTCTGTTTCTGTCTCTCTTTCTAAACGGGGAAACGAGGAAATGAAAACGTCAAACAAGGCCAGAGGAAGATTGAAGACAACAATTACTCGCATATATGGATATGCAGAGAATCCAGCACAGGATGCATTGGAAACTTTGTCCTGCTGAAGATTACGGGGTATACGAGGTTAAATATGAAACGGCAAACGTTCGCCTTAAAGCTTTACGAGCCGCTTTGGCATCGTCTGGCAAGTTGGAAGAATACCGCCCGGCTGGAAACTATGGTTCGCATGTCCAGGAAATTCTTCAACAAATGCACAATCAACAGCAACAAATACAACTGACCATATTTGGGTGGGTAGTCACATCGGTGTACACTTCAAGATTGCCAACACTATCCACGTCATTGCTGACTACGGTCGATATAGATGGACGACTGCAAAGTCACAATCTGCGGATACATTTCAAGGAGCGTTATCGCGCATTCTCGCAGTCGAGCGTTATTAAGGAAGCCATATTGAAGTTAAAATATACTCAGTTTATGAGGGAATGAAGGAAGTAAGATGTCATTCTATTTGCCACACCATCCAGTCATAGGTGCCAAGCTGCGGGTAGTGTTCGATGGATCATGGTCAATGCTGGAACAATTGGCAGCTGATCACGAATACGAGTCTCCAAGGGCGGCTATGATAATTTTGGATGATTTCTACGTCGACGACGTACTGACAGGAGTCATGAACGAATAGGAACTGATCGGCATTAAGAAAGAGCTAGTAGTCCTTAGGTCACGGACACAATTGGAGCTAATCAAATGTTTTTAGTCAAGTTTTAATATTTAGTCAAGTGAACAGCCCACAAAACAAACAGGGATGAGGAGGGGTGGTTAAAAATTGTAAGTAATTTGTTATTGCCCTTGTTGGGTTCCTGACTCTTTTTTTTTTTTAATAAATGTGCGACTGAAAGGGATTTTGTGTATGTACATATGTATGTGCGTACATCAACAGATGACGATGTATGTATGTATGTATGTTAACCGGTTTGCGGAATATGCGCGTGAGGAAATTAATTGGACCATTGAAATGGTTTTAACACACAAGAAATCGCAGTGAACACTTTAATTTTTTTTTTGTATTATAACACTTAATCATTTTTTTCACTTGTCTTTTGATCTTTTACGCGGACTTGGCAAACAACTGTGGAAAATACATGTACATGTGGGTGTGACAAGTTTTATATATGTTTGCATGTACATAAGTGAGTGGATGGAAGAAATAAAAGTGGAATTGGACACGTGAGTTGGCATGGAATGGAAAAACTTTGGACAAACATACCAAGGATCGGGAAATACCATTTAACCTTTTGGACAGGTCAGGTATGTACATACAAGTATATAAAAGTGTGTAGGTCGCTATGGAAGAGTGGGAAACCTCACACTTTTATTAGTATGTAGGAGTTAAATGAAATGTGAATAAAGAAATGTTGTACTTATCAGGTGTTCCGCCGATGCAAGTTGGAGGAGCGAAAGGATATCCGGTATAAAGATATAATTATGCTTTATTCAATATTCACAAGGTACCCCGAGACAAATGAAATGTTTCGGGTTGAAGTATTACAATCGGTTTGGAAAAATATCTCAAGGAAAAAAAGAACGGGTGTACGTATGCAAATCTCGTATCACACTCCTGGTGTGACCACATCCGCCGAGGATCAAAAAGCCCTCCTCACTCCTCACTGCTCTTTTCGAATCACTGCTGTTCACCCGGTGGCGTGAACAAAGATGCTTTGAAACATTTTCAGTCCAGTTTTGAATGAGAACTATTGAAAAGTCTTCTTCCATGTGAAATTCATACAATTACAGCCAATACCGGGATATGTTAATTCGGTTTAATAATCATTTCAGCATCCGAATTTTATTTTCGTTTCTTGTTTTTGTTTAAATATACATAAATCAAAACGTACAACAATACTTGCATTAGCTGTGTTGTTGTTTTGCTTATCTCTTTTGCTTTTGTGTCTTTACCGTTGTAACTAACTCTCGCGCTATTGCGTACAAATTGTTGTTGCATGTGGTCAATTTTACGCTTTCTCCCGCTCTTTCCTATTCTTGTTTGATTTGCACTCTCGTCTTTTGCCTACCCGCGACTCTGTGATACGTGTTTTTGTTTTAGTGTATTCTTGCTTATTAATTTCTTTAGTTGTAAAGGCTTACTCCGCACATTAACCCTGGTGTCAGAGCTGGTCAGTATATACTCACCTCTTTAACACATATTTTTTACCTTTACAATTTTAATTTTTTATTCCTTTTTAAAATAAATTTAAATTTTTGATCAAAAAATAATTGCATAGTTGCCACTAATGCGGTTGACTCCCATGATTATATTCTTTGTTGGTTGTGTGAGAATGCGGTTCAAGTTAGGTGTGCAGGTTACACAGGCAGAATCAAGGAGTCTGTTGCTAAAGGTGGTGGCTTAAAATATGGATGAGATGCTTGCCGGGAGGTCGAGAATGAGATGCGCTCTATCATGAGGCTGATGCATCGGTTTTTTCCACAAACTTTTCTATATTCAGACGTGACCGGATTTCTCGCATAGGCGGTGGCGTTCTGATAGCTGTTGATGCTCTGAAATGAAATGATTAAATTTTCTAGTACCTAGGAGATTGAGTTTGTCGGTGTTAAAGTAAATTTTTAATGCTTTTATTACTTGTTCCTATATTCCACCATTGTCAGACATCATAGTTGTAGGTGATTTTAATTTACCCGCTTCAGCATGGTCATCAACAGATGAATGTACCATATTGCTGCTCTGTATGTCACATGACTTTATTGATGGCCTTCTAGGCTTATCTTTATACCAAGTCAATCCTGTCTTAAATTCTAATGGAAAATCGTTATATCTTATTTTTGTATTGGGTTCTTCTCATTGTGATATTTCTAGGATCGAACCATTTGTTCTTCCCGAAGACAAATTTCATCCTACATTAAATTTAAAAATTGATCTGCCCTTGCTATCACCATTACTTGGTTCAAATGAGTTACCTCTAAATAGATGCTTTCGTAAGACTGACTTTGCCAGCCTTAATGAAAACACCGATTGGTCTATCTATACAATTGTATAGATATGAACTCAGCTGTTCGTTTTGCTTATGATACTCTGAATTCACTCTTTGATATTTGTGTGCCTCTTGGTAGGTTAGAGCGGCTTAACACAGCTCCCTGGTTCTCTCGTGAGTTATCCATTTTGGAAAATGTGAAGACACGATATTATAAGAAGTTTCAAAAAACACGTCGTTCATCAGATTACGCTCTGTATACAGTCGCTCGTTCAAAATTCATGATGCTTTATTAAGCATCATGCTATAAGAATTATCTTCAGCGGTGTAAGCTTCAGATTTCTTCTGACCCTAAACAATTTTATAATTTTGTTAATTCTAAACGTAAGACCTCTGTGCACCCATCTTTTTTGTCTTTTCAATATAAAAAAGCGAGCACTGATCAGTCAATTGCCGATATGATTGCGAGTTTTTTCAAAACAACTTATTCCTCCACTGAATATCGAGCAAGTCCGTATCCCTTTCATTTAAAAAAGGCTAATTGCATTTTCAATCCAGTGATTAATGAAACTTCTATTCTTAGCGAACTTAAATTAGTTAAACCTGTTTATTCTCCGGGGCCAGATGGTCTTCCTGGATGTGTACTCAGGTTCTGTGCAAACACATTATGTAAACCCATTTTAAAATTGTTTCTATTGTCTTTCGAATCTTCCTCTTTTGTAGTAGCCCTCTTTTACAATAATAATTTTAATTGCATTTCGGAAAAAATATTTTTTTTGTTTGTTTGCAAGAATAAATGAATAACCCCCCTTGCGTACTATCGCATGTCTTCACTTGGTACGGTTCTTACTCTCATTTCGCATAGCGAACGCAAAGCGTAAGCCAAGAAGAGAGCATGGAAAAGATCCGTTAGAATTCGTTCGCATGCATTGCGTTTGCTTACAAACAAAATATTTGGTACAGGCTTTTTCATTTAATTTCATACTTTGGTTGCGAAAAGACGTGAATATTAATATTCACATAAATATATATGTGGAATTTTACTTTATCCCGGTTTATATATTTCAATATTATTAAAGGATGTGATTTCCTTATTTAGTCTTATTTTATTAACAATGTTTCTTTGTGATAAGAATATGTCGGATAGTGTTGATTAAGTGACTAATAAGTCATAGCCTGGTTGAGCATCTAAGCAACCTTAGCAACTAATGTTGAGAGCTGTCTTCAGGTCAGGTCCTATATAAAGGGGGGCTTCGGGCTAGAGAGCTCAGTCAACAAGCTCCCCGGGAACTAGCCACACAGCAAATAGTACAAGTGAAACTAAAAAGTCTAAAGTGAATATTATAAATTAAAAACATGAGTGAAACAAACGAAAATCTTGGCGTCCCGACATCAGAAGTGGGATCGGCATCACATCCTGCATTTTCAGAGGAACAATGGCGCATAATCCTACAGATGCAAAGCAAAAACCTAGTGGAGCTTGTAAAAACTATGCAAGCATCCACACGTGAACAGCAGCAAAAACGTGGCGTCACTTTGTCAAAATTTTCTCCTGATAATCCAGACGCCGATGCTTCGAAATGGTGCATCACCGCAGATATAATATTAACGGAGCAGCCCCTTGAAGGAAGCAAATTAATCATGGCGTTAAGCGAGGCTATGGAAGGCAGTGCTTCCCAGTGGCTAACCCAAGTTTCATATCCCGGCATTAAGTGGCACGAGTTCAAGGAACTATTTCTTCACCGTTTTAAAAACAACGAGACGCCGTCAGCGATGTTTTTAAATTTGCTGAATAGCCGACCAACCGATGGTGAATGCCTTGCGGTTTATGCCAGTCGTTTGGTGACAACTTTAACCGCTAATTGGCAAAACAAAAACATAGAGGAAATAGCCGTTTCAGTTGTGCTCGCCCATTTGGCAAGAGTGGATAACCGCCTGCAACGCGTTGTTTTTACATCCAAGTTAGAAACTAGAAGCGACATCAAGAAAAGACGAAAGAAATTGGGTGAGATCTACCCAATTTCATTTGACTCCGGGGCAGAATGCTCACTTATAAAAGAAAATATTAGCTGTAAGTTGTCTGGAAAACGGTTTAACAACATTATTATGTTAAAAGGCATTGGCTGTATATACAGCACATTACAGATTTTAAGCCAGGTTACTATAAACGAAAACTCACTTCAAATATTGTTCCACGTAGTACAAGATAAGCATTTAAATAGTAACATTGTAATTGGTCGCGAAATCCTTAATCAGGGATTTCACGTTATAATATCCCCAAACAAGTTTGAAATTGTAAAAGCCAAAACTGTAAATATTTGTTCAGTAGATGTGGATCCAGTGACCTTTCCAATCTTGACACCGACTTGCTTGAGCCCGATAAAAACAAGTTAATAAAATTACTTGAAAGTTATTCCACTGCTCTGACTAAGGGGACACCATCTACACGTGTTACAGGTGAAATGAAAATTCGGTTGATTGATAATACTAAAACTTACCAACGCCGGTCCTATAGACTTAGCCCTGACGAAATTTTATTCGACCCAGTTGTTCTCCCTTCGCAAGTCCTGTATTGCTCGTCAAAAAGATACAAAATATACTGCATTTGTTACTCCGGATGGCCAATATGAATTTTTAACTATGCCGTTCGGACTGAAAAATGCGCCTTCTGTGTTTTAACGGGCGGTTATGCGAGCTCTGGGTGACTTGGCTTTTTCGTACGTGATTGTTTATATGGACGACATAATGATTGTGTTACATACGATTGAGATAGGCTTAGAAAGGTTAAAAACAGTGCTAGACGTTCTCTCAGGATCTGGATTTATTTTTAATATTAGCAAATGTAGTTTTCTGAAAACAGTCGTCCAGTATCTGGAATACGAGATAAAGGCCGGAGAAATTCGACCAAACATCATAAAAATTTCTGCTTTGATTTCATTGCCACCGCCACAGACAGTTTTTAGTGTACGGCAGTTCATCGGTTTAGCATCCTATTTCCGTAAGTTTGCTTTTGTGCTTTTACATCGTTACATTACATTAACAATCAACTTCACGTTGTAGAATATTTCAGCAAAACAACTTCCGCCGCCGAATCTAGATACCACTCATATGAGCTCGAAACTTTGGCCGTGTTTGCATCCGTCAAACATTTCCGTCACTATTTGCTTGGTCGAGAATTTGTGGTTTACACTGATTGCAACTCATTGAAGGCATCACGCACTAAAAGAGACCTAACTCCTAGAGTTCATCGTTGGTGGTCCTATTTACAATCATTTAGTTTCACAATACAATATAGAGAAGGGAAACTTATGGCACACGTAGACTTTCTATCTAGAAACACAGTGCCTTCAACTCCATCGTTGGTTTTAGATAAAATACCTGAAAAGCGAGTTAGTATAGCGGAAGTATCAAACAATTGGCTGTTGGCCGAACAGCAACGGGACCCAGATATTGTTAACGTTGTAAATAAGCTGAAATCCAACGAGCTGCCAGACGATATAGTTAAAACATATGATTTAAGAAAAGGGATGTTGATTCGCAAAATACAAAAAAAAGGCTAAAACACGATGGTCAGTGGTGAACCAGGTACATGAATCAATCATGCACCTAGGATGGCAAAAGACCCTTGACAAAGCATATCAATTCTATTGGTTTGACAAAATGAATAAAAATGTCCGTAAATTTGTCAACAATTGCATAACCTGTAGGACAGCCAAGTCACACAGTCCCAAAAGTTAGCATACTGTCCACATGGATATTACTGGCAAGTTGAGTGGAAAAAGTGATATAAAAGAATATATTATAGTCCAAATTGATAGCTTTACAAAATTCGTACATCTATATCACACCCTCAAAATAAATGCAGAGAGCTGTATCAAGGCCATGAAGACTTCAATTTCTCTGATTGGTGTACCAACGCGCATTATAGTTGACCAGGGTAGATGCTTTTCAAGCAAACAGTTTTCAGAGTTTTGTTCAAACAGTATAAAACTTCATTTAATTTGGGGCAAGTCGTGCCAATGGTCAAGTTGAACGCGTAATGAGTACGCTCAAGAATTTGTTATCCGCAGTTGAATTAAGTCAGATCCTGGCAAGAAGCTCTAGGCGAAGTACAGTTAGCGCTAAACTGCACAACTAATCGAGCAACAGAGGCAAGTCCCTTAGAGATGTTAATAGGAAAAGAAGCCCGACCTCTTGGGTTGGTACCCCCATTGGACGCAGAACTAGAAGTGGATTTGGACTCTACACGAGCTATAGCCAGTAGCACCATGAAATATTTAGCTTCCTACGATAAAAATCGTTTTGGCAAGTCAAAGGCTACCGTTATTAGACACAATGTTGGTGATTATGTTCTTCTTAAAAGCAAGGAAAGACACCAAACTAAACTAGACCCAAAATTTAAAGGACCTTTTTTGGTAGCTGAAGTTCTAGATGGTAATAGATATATGTTAAAGTCGTTATCCAACAAGTGACTAGACATAAGACAACTTCCAGATGGAATTGTTCCCCAAGAGTTTGATATTGACAGCGAAGGTTCAAGCTTGTCAAAGGGTCAATTGGATCCGTCTAAGTAAGACGAAGAAATGTAAAACTAATGACAACTGTGCTTCCCTCAATTATGGTGTCGGTTAGCAGAAAACAAGATAAACGGCTCAAAGCATCCACTTGCCGATAATCTGATAATCGAAATCTTGTAGGTACATTGCCCAACGTGCTACACGTAACGGAACCTCTTTCCTTTTCATTGTCATCGTGAACGCATTACAATCTGTAACAATCTTAAATCTCAATCCTAGCACATATACACGCCACTTTATTAATGCTCCAATAACTGCTAAAACCTCAAGTTCATACGAATCATACTTCTCTTCGCAAGGTTTAGTTTTCCGACTCATATATTGTACCGGATGAAATAAACCATCTTCTGAATCTTTCTGTAAAAGCGCAGCTCCGAAACCGTGTTTCGAGGCATCAGTGTGAATCTCAGTCTCTAGCTTAGGATTGTATAACTTTAAAACGGGACCTTTGATCAATGCTAGCTTCAATTGCTCAAACGCTACCATTTGCAATTCTTTAAACTGAAACTTGTTGTCTTTCGGTAAATCTACGGAAATACGATGTTAATCCCAAAAATCGTTGAACTGACTTCTTGTCATGTGGGATGGGGAATCTTGAAACGGCATCAGACTTTGCCTTACTTGGCTTTATACTTCCATTTTCAACCATATAGCCCAAAAAATGTACCTTACTCTGCAGTATCTGACATTTCTCCCAGTTTATTCTCAACCCATTTTCCGCATCATTAACACCCTTTTAAGATTAATTAGACCATCATTCGCGCTAACACTTGGTATAATTATCTCGTCCATATACACCACTGCATCTCCATTCTTCACTGATTCTCTCATTACTGCCATTATAAATCTTGTAAAAACTGCTGGAGAGTTGGAAATTCCGAATGGTACATATAGGAATTCATACTGACCATTCTGAGTTACGAATGCTGTGTACTTCTGAGATTTTTCCTCAAAAGCAACATGGAAAAACCCGTTTGTTAGATCTAGAGTAGTATAAACTAACGCACTTTGAAGTTTTTATACCCTTGCAGAGGGTATTATAAAATTGGTCAGATGTTTGTAACGCACAGAAGGAGACGTTTCCGACCCCATAAAGTATATATATTCTTGATCAGCATGAGAAGCTGAGTTGATATAGCCATGTCCGTCTGTCCGTCCGTCCGTCTGTGCGTATGCGTTTTACTCAGCCGTCTTAAGAGCTATCGGGCTGAAATTTGTTTTCGGGGTTTTTTATTACCCGGGAAAAATAAAGTATGAAAACCATCAGGATCGGACCACTATATCATATAGCTCTAGAAGAACTAGAAGAAACATTTTTATAAAAATTGGAGTATGCTATGAAATTTACATATGTGATATAAAACCCCAGATCCCAAAATTTGAATGTGATCGGATAAATATAACACAAGTTACACTCAATATAATAATCGGCTCTGCTCCCAGCTCTGCCGGCAGCGCTGCTTGCTGTCTACTACGTCTTTCGTCATCAATAGAGTACATGCATACACACACAGACGCAACGCTACATAAAGTGTATGTGTATGCTTGCATTGCTTTGCTTTGGAATTGAGGGAAGAAGAACAAATTGTAAAATAGAGAGTAAAATTGTTTTGTTTGTATATTGATGAATTGAGTTGCAGAAAACAAACATGTGAAATTATTATTACCTAGGACTGCAAGGGTATATAAACATCGGCATAGCCGATGTTAGCTTCTTTGATATTTCTAATACGGTATCCATCCTTGGCATAGGAAAATTATCTAGGACCACTTTCTCATTTAGCTTTCTGTAATCGCAGCACAGACGTTTTTTCGCATTCTTTTTTGTTACAATTACAACAGGCGAAGCATATTCGGAAAAACTTGGCCTTATTATTTTAACCATTCTTGTATTATACTATCAACAATTTTCTGATCAGAGTCTGCTAGACGCCTTGGATGCTGATAAACTGGCAACTCATCCGTTAGTACAATCTTCATTTTCAGGCGCGTAGCCAGAAAATTTTTTCGGGGGGGTTTTCAGCAAATATTAACTACACATATTCATACTTAATAATATAATGGATGACCTTTATTTCAAATTTTTTTCTACAAAAGAATGTCTATTTTCCGACTTGTTTTCGCCATTTCGTTCAAAGATCCTCTGGAGTGGCTTCAATTTTAGAGTGAATGTTGAATGTTGTAGAGCTAGTCCGTTTAACCTCTCTTAACCCATTGTACTTCTTAGGTACGTTTTCAGCCTCCTTAGTGAAGAAAAAGAGCGTTCGAATTTACAAGGTAAATGAAAATAATGCGAACAAATATATCATTCAACAATAATTGTGCTACCAGAAATCATAAAAGTCAATTACCTTTGCCACATTTTCATTGCAGCTTGAAATTCTTCGTTCGAATAGTGTGTATTCGGCCATTGATTTTCGAAAGATTCTACACTTGACTTGATCTTATCAAAGTCCAGTTGATCACATTTTGATGGCAATATCGTTTGAATTTTTGAAAGAAGATCACGGTGCTTCATAAATCTTGACTCCAATTCTTTGCAATAATGATCCAAAAATGGGATAAAAACTGATTTTCGATAGTATTCTTCTGGGTTACCAGTATGGTTATCTCTGTTTGCCTGGCGTCCAACAACCCGGGGAACACTTATCAAACCTCCTACTTTTTTAGTAGTTTCTTTTGCTTCTGCGAAAATTTTTGCAAATGTGGCGTTTGCATTTCTCCTCATATCTTGAACTTCGCTCAACAAGTTATCTGCATATCTTTTTTTGTAAACTTAAACTGAGATTTTTCGTTGAGTGAAAGATAGGTTTCAAAACTGTGAGAGCAATTATGAACTGAGGTTTTCGTATAGACGTGAGAAGTGCATTGGGTTGAACTCCGTCAACTTTTGTCATAGTTTCATCTAGTTCTTCAAGTGCCAGACGAACATATTCATACACATCTTGAAACAATTGTAAAGAATCAAGGTGCTCCACCCATCGAGTTTCACAAAATTTGAGCAATCGAGTACGCTTTGCATTAGAAGCATCATTCTTGATAAAAGTCTGCAAAATGATACCAGCTTTACTTGATTGGCGAAAAAAATTAACTATTGCTTTGATTGTCCCAATACAATTTCTGATTGATGGAAAGTCGCATGCATGGGAGATGACCAAATTTAAACTGTGATTCGCACAATGGAGGTAAATGGCTTGTGGATAAGATTTTTGAACTTCAACTGAACTTCAACCTTGACTATTCCACTCATCGCGCGCGAGTTAACATCTTGGCCAAGTCGTGTTTGAGGAAAAAGAGTAACTTTTCCCTGTGTTTATTTACTTTTTAGTATTTTTTATTATAAAATTAAAACCTCCGTCTTGTTTGACGTTCAACACACAATTATCATTTTTATTCGGCGACAATGCCGTTCTCTCCTTCAGTTAATTATGTATATATGTAAGTGTCTATATATGTATGTATGTATGTATGTTCTTGCGATGAAATTGTGACATTTCGTTTTGTTAAAATTTCTGTGATTTTGTCTTCTTTAGTTGAAAAAAATAAATTTTGAGAGCAAGACTTAAATCTTCTCTTTTTTCAATTAATTCTGTAAATAACTCCACAAACAGGTCCCATTCTCTAGCCTCTCCAGCAAATGTGGGTACCTGAATCTTTGGCATCACCGGTAGTTCGCCTCTCACGGTAACATTCTCACTCTTACAATTTTCCCTATTGTTCATTTTTATTTCTAGCATTGACAATGAATTTCGGACATCAAATTGTAAATCATCCGTAATATTCTTAAATTTTGTATCATTTGTTAATACTTGACATGCCTGTACTTTCTCCCATAAATAGTTAATTTTATTAATATATAATATCCATGTCCCATTGCCTGTTGACTTCAACTCTATTACCTCCAAATATTCCTGGAGCTGTCGGACTCTATCCATAAATATCTCCTGGTTAACCTTAGGGTTTTCATTACTGGAGGTCGCATTCCCGCGCGACTCTCCTATGCTATCATCAACTATCTCTGACATGTTTGCCTCCGCTTCAACGCACACTGACTTACTAGTGCGTGGTTTTTCTGCCTCTACTATGGCTATAATTTTGGCAACTATCGTTAATGCTTCTTTATGTATTTTATTTCTGAAATAATCATGATCGAAATTTGGAGCAGTTTGGATCAATTTTTTGTTATTAGGTATCCATTGATTCCTTATCTGTTTTACTTCCTCTACAACTTTGCTAGTTATGTTTGTAGGATCTAGTGCTTCTAGCTGCCTTAACCTGGTATGTAACTCTGCCTGCTTCTCCAACACTTTTGCAGCCTTATTAGTGAACATTTTTATCTTATAGGATATCGATATAATTATATAATGAAATTAATAAAATACGTATGTAAATATGCAAATACTTATAACTATTTTAATTAATTTCTTATCTGATGATCCTGTTCGCTGCTGCTTGTCCGCCAATGGGTAAAATTCGCCGTTTTTTTTTTACTGTGTCGTCGCTCAGCTGCAGTTGTCCAGGGCCTATGGGCTCAGGCGGTCGTACATCGCACCAGAAATTCTCATACTGCCACTGCACGTTCTTCAGTTTCTTCTTTGCAGCTTTCTTGTTGCTCTGCTGCTGTTGGTAGCTGCCGACTTGCAACTACATATAGTTCACTTTTTTCGATATTAGGGCTTCGAATACGCCACACACCAACTTTATATTTTTTTTCACTTTATTTTATATATACATGTGGGCTTCGAATTAGCCACACACCAACTTTATTTCGTTTTTTTTTTACCGCCGCCGAAATTATTGCAGTTGCTCGACTAGCCAAACTGCCTTTATATATTCGGTCGCACGCACTTTTTTATTTATTAACTGGTGGGGGAAAACAAGAGTTTTTTATTTTGCTACCTTTATCTGATCTTATCATAAGAATTCAGACCTTAAGGAGCTGATTCATTCTCTGAGTCTCTTACCACTGGTGGGGGAATACTACAGAGTTCCTTTTTCTCGAAGGACCAAAATGAATAGGGATTCCCGGAGAGAAGGAAATAACGCAATCTTCATTCGTTGAATTCAAAATATGAACTGATTTTATTTATAGTGTCGGCCACTTGACATCCTGCCGTTGTGATCGTTTTGGGTTAGTTTACAATTACAAGTGTTTGTTCCCACAACATGTGTGGCTGCTTGTATTTCTAGTCATATGCTAGGTTAGTTGTTTGTGACAAAGTACAGTTGTATTATATTTTCTTTAGTGCATCTGATTTGGTGAAGCCGCTTCAGATGAACACGGTGTTTATTCTTAAACATTCTGCGCGGGGCCACCAAATGGGGCGAGTGGGATTCTTTTATTTTTATTAAGTTGTCTTAAACAAATTACAAATTATTATCATTAGTAAAATAATTATTGTTAAAGAAGCAAGACCAGCTACATAATGGAAGTTTAACTCTAGCAAACCAATATTATGTTGTTTTAACGATTATAACTGACTTCCTGAATTTTATATTATATTTGGCAAATTACTAATATCGCCCAATGCTTAACAATTTCTGTTTCGGGATATCTACCCATTCCTGATGTGTATTACTGTGTTGACTTCTAGCCTTTTTATATGGTGAAAACTTCAACGACCAACACCTGCTTTTCGGTTTAAGACAATGTGGCTTTTGCTCCACTGTCTTTATATTTCGGTAATACCTGAAATTTGAGCGGTTATTCTGTTCAAATGTTTTCCCTTTATTTTGCAATACCTGCCCTTTTTCTAATACAGACTTAGACAATTTTTTAACGGATTCTTTTTTGACATTATTTTTTAAATTATCTTTATTTATTATGGCCATTTGCACATTCCTTTTTTGTACTGGCTCTGGGATATATAATTTTTCTTCCCCAGTTTTTACTTTACCTCCAATGTGAGGTCCTGCCGGGGGTCATGAATTTATTTCTTGGGTTTTGTTGTTGAGTTTGTTAGGCATTGTATTTTTTTTATTTTGACATTTACCTTTCTTGTTCTCCCAACGTTATTTAAAACCTGTGACATCTATTGTTGTTGCCACTACAGATTTATACTTTTTTGATTTGGTGCATCCCGAGACGATCCAACCAAATTGAGTATTTTGGCCTAGTAGCCCATCAATTTTTGTAATTCCCCCTTTTAAGATTTGGGTATAAACGTTTACACCCATTATTATATCAACCTTACCAGGTTTATTAAACGAAGGATCAGCTAGCACGTAAGTTTGCCATTTTGACATATCCACGTTTGCTATCTTTAATGGAAGAGCTTCCATTAACTTTGGCAACACAATTGCCTCTACCTTAAGATGTCTTTTCCAGAAATTTCGCGTCTTTACATCTATTTTTACTTTATATTTTGATTTCTGGGCTTTTATTGAGGACACGCCACTTATTTTTGTATATTGTTTAATTTTAGGTAATTTTAATATTTGAGCGCCCTCTTCAGACAAAATGGTGCTCTGTGAACCACAATCAATAAGGGCTCTTAGAGTCTTATATCCACCATTTACATTTTTTACTTAAATTACAGCTGTGGCCAACAGTGTTGGTTGTGCCGTTACACAAGTATTAATACTCTCCTGTTTTTCTTGAGAATGGAGTAAGGTATGGTGTCCTTTACTGCACAATGAACAGACCATTTCATTAGTGCACACTTTATTGCTTGAATGATTTAAACATTTTGTGCAAAGCTGTACTTTTTTGGCTGTTTCATACCTTTCCGTAGGTGTCAACCCTTTAAACTTATAGCACTTATACGCTTTATGCCCGGCAATTTTGCAAATCGGACATTTAGCTTCGAATTCCGCATAATGTAAAACAGTTTGTAGCGGTTTCTTCTCTTCTTTGCTCATGGCACTTAACGAGCAATATCTTTGCTCCAAGTATTCCATGACATCAGATAGCTTTTGAATTTCCCTTGTTTTTATAATTTGGCTCTCATACAACTGTAGAGCCTCTTTATCAAATTTTCGAAGTATGTGTTGAGCCAATATTACGTCAACTTCATCGGATAAATTTGCTTTTATTTTAATTAAGTGTATTGACTCATTAACTATGTCAATCACTCCTTTTACACTTTTTGAGGATTCATTGTTGATCATCGGTAAATCAACAATCCGACTTAATTGTTCGGAAAATACCCTCCGATTGTTTTCATACCGCTTGGTTAAGAGTTCCCAAGCGGCACTATAATTGTTAGCTGAACCTGACAGTAAATGAGCCACCATGCTACTCGCTTCTCCCTTTAATGCGGATTTTAAATAATTGAATTTAAGAGTAAGACTTAAATCTTCTCTATTCTCAATTAATTCTGCAAATAACTCTACAAACAGGTCCCATTCTCTTGGCTCTCCAGAGAATGTGGGTACCTGAATCTTTGGCAACACCTGTAGTTCGCCTCTCACGGTTACATTCTCACTCTTAACATTTTCCTTATTGCTCATTTTCATTTCTAGCATTGACAATGAATTTCGGACATCAAATTGTAAATCATCCATTATATTCTTAACTTTTGCATCACTTGTTAATACTTGACATGCCTGAACTTTCTCCCATAAATAGTTAATTTTATTAATATATAATATCCATGTCCCATTGCCTGTTGATTTCAACTCTACTACCTCCAAATATTCGTGGAGCTGTCGGACTCTATCCATAAATATCTCCTAATTAACCTTAGGGTTATCATTACTGGAGGTCGCATTCCCGTGCGACTCTCCTATGCTATCATCAACTATCTCGGACATGTTTGCCTCCGCTTCAACGTACACCGACTTACTAGTGCCTGGTTTTTCTGACTCTCCTATGGCTATAATTTTGGCAACTATCGTTAATGCTTCTTCATGTATTTTATTTCTGAAATAATCATGATCGAGATTTGGAGCAGTTTGGATCAATTTTTTGTTATTAGGTATCCACTGATTCCTTATCTTTTACTTCCTCTACAACTTTGCTAGTTATGTTTGTAGGGTCTAGTGCTTCTAACCGCCTTAACCTGGTATGTAACTCTGCCTGCTTCTCCAACACTTTTGCAGCCTTATTAGTGAACATTTTTATCTTATAGGATATCGATATAATTATATAATGAAATTAATAAAATACGTATGTAAATATGCAAATACTTATAACTATTTTAATTAATTTCTTATCTGATGATCCTGTTCGCTGCTGCTTGTCCGCCAATGGGTAAAATTCGCCGTTTTTTTTTTACTGTGTCGTCGCTCAGCTGCTGTTGTCCAGGGCCTATGGGCTCAGGCGGTCGTACATCGCACCAGAAATTCTCATACTGCCACTGCACGTTCTTCAGTTTCTTCTTTGCAGCTTTCTTGTTGCTCTGCTGCTGTTGGTAGCTGCCGACTTGCAACTACATATAGTTCACTTTTTTCGATATTAGGGCTTCGAATACGCCACACACCAACTTTATATTTTTTTTCACTTTATTTTATATATACATGTGGGCTTCGAATTAGCCACACACCAACTTTATTTCGTTTTTATACCCTTGCAAAAAGGGTATATTAATTTTGGTCAAAAGTGTGCAACGCATAGAAGGAAGCATCTCCGACCATATAAAGTATATATATTCTTGATCAGCACGACGAGACGAGTTCAAATAGCCATGTCCGTCCGTCCGTCCGTCCGTCCGTCCGTCCGTCCGTCCGTCCGTCCGTCCGTCCGTCCGTCCGTCCGTCCGTCTGGATCAACGCAAACTCCTCCTAGACCGTAAGAGCTAAAGAGCTGAAATTTTGCATGTAGGCTTGTATATACTGCAGGCGTTGTATATCTCGGATTCAGCCGGATCGGATCACTATATCATAGAGCTCCCATACAAATGGCAAAGTCACGAACAGTGACTTTTCTTAATAACTTCGTTATTTTCTGAGCTATTGTCGTGAATTTTAATATTGGTGAGTTAATTACACATATAAACGACTATGCCAAATTTGATCAAGATCGGGTGACTATATCATATAGCTCCCATAGGAACGATCTTTCGAAAACAGTGACTTTGGTGAATAACTTCGTTACTTTTGACACGATTGCTTTCAAATTAAACATTTGTTAGTTTAATGTATCTGTTAATGACTGTGCCAAATTTGATAAGGATCGGGTAGCTATATCATATAGCTCCCATAGGAACGATCGGTGGAAAACAGTGACTTTGATCAATATCGTGGTTATTTCCTATGTAGGCCGTTCTTTCGCAAACATTAGCCTTTTTAGCTTAAACGTTTTTCCTCTTTGATGGCTATAGGTAAGGAAAGAGTTAACAAAAAAGTTGCAAGGGTATACAAACTTTGACGCGGTCGAAGTTAGCCCCGGCCCTCTGGTTTTTTTTACCGCCGCCGAAATTATTGCAGTTGCTCGACTAGCCAAACTGCCTTTATATATTCGGTCGCACGCACTTTTTTATTTATTAAGCAATATTTTGCTTTTATATTATACTCTGTCTCTTACCACTGGTGGGGGAAAACAAGAGTTTTTTATTTTGCTACCTTTATCTGATCTTATCATAAGAATTCAGACCTTAAGGAGCTGATTCATTCTCTGAGTCTCTTACCACTGGTGGGGGAATACTACAGAGTTCCTTTTTCTCGAAGGACCAAAATGAATAGGGATTCCCGGAGAGAAGGAAAATAACCCAATCTTCATTCGTTGAATTCAAAATATGAACTGATTTTATTTATAAAAGTACGGAGTTTATATAGGAAATCTTAGGCTCTAGTAGGTAACAATTGTTCTTAAGGCGATCTTATTCTAATACGAGTCACACCCACGTATTCGGGGGTTGAAAAATTATTATTATTTTGGGCACGGTGTCGGCCACTTGACATCCTGCCGTTGTGATCGTTTTGGGTTAGTTTACAATTACAAGTGTTTGTTCCCACAACATGTGTGGCTGCTTGTATTTCTAGTCATATGCTAGGTTAGTTGTTTGTGACAAAGTACAGTTGTATTATATTTTCTTTAGTGCATCTGATTTGGTGAAGCCGCTTCAGATGAACACGGTGTTTATTCTTAAACATTCTGCGCGGGGCCACCAAATGGGGCGAGTGGGATTCTTTTATTTTTATTAAGTTGTCTTAAACAAATTACAAATTATTATCATTAGTAAAATAATTATTGTCAAAGAAGCAAGACCAGCTACATAATGGAAGTTTAACTCTAGCAAACCAATATTATGTTGTTTTAACGATTATAACTGACTTCCTGAATTTTATATTATATTTGGCAAATTACTAATATCGCCCAATGCTTAACAATTTCTGTTTCGGGATATCTACCCATTCCTGATGTGTATTACTGTGTTGACTTCTAGCCTTTTTATATGGTGAAAACTTCAACGACCAACACCTGCTTTTCGGTTTAAGACAATGTGGCTTTTGCTCCACTGTCTTTATATTTCGGTAATACCTGAAATTTGAGCGGTTATTCTGTTCAAATGTTTTCCCTTTATTTTGCAATACCTGCCCTTTTTCTAATACAGACTTAGACAATTTTTTAACGGATTCTTTTTTGACATTATTTTTTAAATTATCTTTATTTATTATTGCCATTTGCACATTCCTTTTTTGTACTGGCTCTGGGATATATAATTTTTCTTCCCCAGTTTTTACTTTACCTCCAATGTGAGGTCCTGCCGGGGGCCATGAATTTATTTCTTGGGTTTTGTTGTTGAGTTTGTTTGGCATTGTATTTTTTTTATTTTGACATTTACCTTTCTTGTTCTCCCAACGTTATTTAAAACCTGTGACATCTATTGTTGTTGCCACTACAGATTTATACTTTTTTGATTTGGTGCATCCCGAGACGATCCAACCAAATTGAGTATTTTGGCTAGTAGCCCATCAATTTTTGTAATTCCCCCTTTTAAGATTTGGGTATAAACGTTTACACCCATTATTATATCAACCTTACCAGGTTTATTAAACGAAGGATCAGCTAGCACGTAAGTTTGCCATTTTGACATATCCACGTTTGCTATCTTTAATGGAAGAGCTTCCATTAACTTTGGCAACACAATTGCCTCTACCTTAAGATGTCTTTTCCAGAAATTTCGCGTCTTTACATCTATTTTTACTTTATATTTTGATTTTTGGGCTTTTATTGAGGACACGCCACTTATTTCTGTATATTGTTTAATTTTAGGTAATTTTAATATTTGAGCGCCCTCTTCAGACAAAATGGTGCTCTGTGAACCACAATCAATAAGGGCTCTTAGAGTCTTATATCCACCATTTACATTTTTTACTTAAATTACAGCTGTGGCCAACAGTGTTGGTTGTGCCGTTACACAAGTATTAATACTCTCCTGTTTTTCTTGAGAATGGAGTAAGGTATGGTGTCCTTTACTGCACAATGAACAGACCATTTCATTAGTGCACACTTTATTGCTTGAATGATTTAAACATTTTGTGCAAAGCTGTACTTTTTTGGCTGTTTCATACCTTTCCGTAGGTGTCAACCCTTTAAACTTATAGCACTTATACGCTTTATGCCCGGCAATTTTGCAAATCGGACATTTAGCTTCGAATTCCGCATAATGTAAAACAGTTTGTAGCGGTTTCTTCTCTTCTTTGCTCATGGCACTTAACGAGCAATATCTTTGCTCCAAGTATTCCATGACATCAGATAGCTTTTGAATTTCCCTTGTTTTTATAATTTGGCTCTCATACAACTGTAGAGCCTCTTTATCAAATTTTCGAAGTATGTGTTGAGCCAATATTACGTCAACTTCATCGGATAAATTTGCTTTTATTTTAATTAAGTGTATTGACTCATTAACTATGTCAATCACTCCTTTTACACTTTTTGAGGATTCATTGTTGATCATCGGTAAATCAACAATCCGACTTAATTGTTCGGAAAATACCCTCCGATTGTTTTCATACCGCTTGGTTAAGAGTTCCCAAGCGGCACTATAATTGTTAGCTGAACCTGACAGTAAATGAGCCACCATGCTACTCGCTTCTCCCTTTAATGCGGATTTTAAATAATTGAATTTAAGAGTAAGACTTAAATCTTCTCTATTCTCAATTAATTCTGCAAATAACTCTACAAACAGGTCCCATTCTCTTGGCTCTCCAGAGAATGTGGGTACCTGAATCTTTGGCAACACCTGTAGTTCGCCTCTCACGGTTACATTCTCACTCTTAACATTTTCCTTATTGCTCATTTTCATTTCTAGCATTGACAATGAATTTCGGACATCAAATTGTAAATCATCCATTATATTCTTAACTTTTGCATCACTTGTTAATACTTGACATGCCTGAACTTTCTCCCATAAATAGTTAATTTTATTAATATATAATATCCATGTCCCATTGCCTGTTGATTTCAACTCTACTACCTCCAAATATTCGTGGAGCTGTCGGACTCTATCCATAAATATCTCCTGATTAACCTTAGGGTTTTCATTACTGGAGGTCGCATTCCCGTGCGACTCTCCTATGCTATCATCAACTATCTCGGACATGTTTGCCTCCGCTTCAACGTACACCGACTTACTAGTGCCTGGTTTTTCTGACTCTCCTATGGCTATAATTTTGGCAACTATCGTTAATGCTTCTTCATGTATTTTATTTCTGAAATAATCATGATCGAGATTTGGAGCAGTTTGGATCAATTTTTTGTTATTAGGTATCCACTGATTCCTTATCTTTTACTTCCTCTACAACTTTGCTAGTTATGTTTGTAGGGTCTAGTGCTTCTAACCGCCTTAACCTGGTATGTAACTCTGCCTGCTTCTCCAACACTTTTGCAGCCTTATTAGTGAACATTTTTATCTTATAGGATATCGATATAATTATATAATGAAATTAATAAAATACGTATGTAAATATGCAAATACTTATAACTATTTTAATTAATTTCTTATCTGATGATCCTGTTCGCTGCTGCTTGTCCGCCAATGGGTAAAATTCGCCGTTTTTTTTTACTGTGTCGTCGCTCAGCTGCTGTTGTCCAGGGCCTATGGGCTCAGGCGGTCGTACATCGCACCAGAAATTCTCATACTGCCACTGCACGTTCTTCAGTTTCTTCTTTGCAGCTTTCTTGTTGCTCTGCTGCTGTTGGTAGCTGCCGACTTGCAACTACATATAGTTCACTTTTTTCGATATTAGGGCTTCGAATACGCCACACACCAACTTTATATTTTTTTTCACTTTATTTTATATATATATGTGGGCTTCGAATTAGCCACACACCAACTTTATTTCGTTTTTTTTTTTACCGCCGCCGAAATTATTGCAGTTGCTCGACTAGCCAAACTGCCTTTATATATTCGGTCGCACGCACTTTTTTATTTATTAAGCAATATTTTGCTTTTATATTATACTCTGTCTCTTACCACTGGTGGGGGAAAACAAGAGTTTTTTATTTTGCTACCTTTATCTGATCTTATCATAAGAATTCAGACCTTAAGGAGCTGATTCATTCTCTGAGTCTCTTACCACTGGTGGGGGAATACTACAGAGTTCCTTTTTCTCGAAGGACCAAAATGAATAGGGATTCCCGGAGAGAAGGAAAATAACCCAATCTTCATTCGTTGAATTCAAAATATGAACTGATTTTATTTATAAAAGTACGGAGTTTATATAGGAAATCTTAGGCTCTAGTAGGTAACAATTGTTCTTAAGGCGATCTTATTCTAATACGAGTCACACCCACGTATTCGGGGTTGAAAAATTATTATTATTTTGGGCACGGTGTCGGCCACTTGACATCCTGCCGTTGTGATCGTTTTGGGTTAGTTTACAATTACAAGTGTTTGTTCCCACAACATGTGTGGCTGCTTGTATTTCTAGTCATATGCTAGGTTAGTTGTTTGTGACAAAGTACAGTTGTATTATATTTTCTTTAGTGCATCTGATTTGGTGAAGCCGCTTCAGATGAACACGGTGTTTATTCTTAAACAATTGTTAAAACATTTTGATGGTTAATGGTGTATAAATCGATATGAATTATGTCCAATGGGAGTTTTGGAACCTCTGTTTCCTGATAGGGAACTTTTTGCGGATGTCTATCGTATTTCAGGGTTTGGCATAAGTCACAATTGTTTATTGTTTTTGTAATTTTTTGCTTCATATGTGGAAAATATATTGTTCTTTTTAAAATATATTGTTCTTGGGCTAGAGTTTCATCAATTCCCCTGTGATTATTATATTAGTGATAGTCTCTAATTTCTTCTTCTTGCTCATTCTGTGTGGTACGTTCTTCCAAAAACTCTGTGCATCTAACAAGTTTATAGAGTGTACTGTTTGAAAAAAACTGTTAAAAAACCTCTTGTACTATTTTGAATATTGTGTCAGTGGTAAAAATTGCACAAGTTTTATTTGGTTTTAAAATAGTTTTCAAAATTCTAATCACGACTTTTTTATTAAAAATGGGTTCTGATATAATGCGGCGAAGTTTGTTTTTAAACGGGCTTTCGATTTTGATGTTAGAAACTGGATCTTTGCTAAGGATAATTTGGATATTAAAATCGTTTAAACATTTTTCCGAAATTGCTATAAGTTGTGAAATGTTTTCTAGGCCTGAATGTACGGTTTCCTCACATGTCGCCTCGACTGATTCTTGGTCATTTAAGTTGATATCAAGTGTTGTTCTGCTCAAGGCGTCAGCAATCACGTTTTGTATATAACTTCGTAATCGTACTCTAACAGTCTGAGCTTCCATCTCACCAATTTGGAATTTGGTTCCTTGAAACTCATAAGCCATGTCAGGGGCTTATGGTCAGTGACAATTTTAAATTTTTGTCCCAAAAGGTACGGTCTAAAATACTTAATTGCCCAAATTATGGCAAGCATCTCTTTTTCGACGGTAGAGTAGTTCGCCTCGGTGTCCGTTAGTGTAGCGAATGAAACTGGCTAAACTGGATAAAACAGCCCCTAAAGCGACATTACTTGCATCTGTAGTAAGTATATAGTTGTTTAGTTAGTGGTTTTGTTATTTAGCAAAATCTTTAATAAACTTTCCATGACACCTAAGAATGATTTAATTTGTTTCTGTGTAGTAGGCAAAGGGAAATTCTTTATTGTCTCAATCTTTGTCGGGTTTGGCTTTACCCCTTCGGGGGTAACAATGTGACCCAGATATTCGATTTCCTTTTTCAGGAATTCAGACTTATCTAGTTGTAAATTTAAATTTGCATTTCTAATTTTCTTGAAGACTTTTTTTAAATGTTGGATATGTTCCTGTAAGGATGGCGAGAAAACAATGATGTCATCCATATATGCAAGGCAACAGGCTCCAAATAAGTCACCAAATAAGGAATCTATTACCCTTTGAAAAGTTGCAGGTGCATTAGTCAGGCCAAAGGGCATTCTGATAAACTCGTAATGTCCTCCCTCCGCCGAAAATGCTGTTTTCTGGATGTCGTCCTTGTGCATCTCTATCTGGTGGTAACCACTGGCTAAATCCAGTATTGAAAAATATTTCGATTTCCCAATTCTATCCAAGACATCGTTTATTATTGGCATAGGGTACTTGTCTTTTATGGTTTTCTCATTTAGCTTTCTAAAATCTACAACTAGACGCCACTTTCTTTTTCCTGAGGCATCGGCTTTTTTTGGCACAAGCCAAACCGGTGCACTTCAAGGAGAGTGACTATTACTTATTATTTTATTATCGAGTAATTATACCATACACCCATAGGGTGAAATGGTATATTAAAGTCGCCAAAATGTATCTAACAGGCAGAAGGAAGCATCTCCGACCCCACAAAGTATATATATTCTTGATCAGGATCAACAACCGAGTCGATCTAGCCATGTCCGTCTGTCCGTCCGTCCGTCTGTCCGTCCGTCCGTCCGTCCGTCCGTCCGTCCGTCCGTCCGTCCGTCCGTCCGTCCGTCTGTCCGTATGAACACCTAGATCTCGGAGACTATAAGAGCTAGAGCCACCAAATGTAGACTCGTGTAGTATGTAGAGTGATCAAGTTTATTTCAAATTTTTGCCACGCCCCTTTCCGCCCCCGCAATTTAAAAAAAGTGTTTATCTCAAAAACTATTCTAGCTAGAGACACCATATTTGGTATGTATATTCGCTTAGTAAATGCACACATTTTGTATGTATAAAAATTTTGCCACACCCTTTTCCGTCCCCGTAATTTGAAAAACTTGATTATCTCCCGTATTTTTTTACCTCATGCAATCAAATTTGGCACACTTAAATTTAATACTAATATCTATCAAAATACCAAAATTTGATTTAGTTATGCATATAAACGTTTTTCCATAAGGCCGGAGTTGGCCGTTTGCTGGTGGGGGCGCTAGGGTGCTCGTATGATTGAGTGAGCGAGATACTAAGATATGCTTGTAAGAAGCATGTGAAAATGCTTGAAATATTTGCTTTACTGGTGTATGGTATACCAAAGTCGGCGAGACGACTTACTTACTTCATTTTTTTAATTGTTCCTTTACCTCAATTCTTTCATGGAACCCATACCTATAGGGTCTTGTATAAATCGGGATATCATCTTTAGTCAAAATCTTATGTTTGACTTCGTTTGTAAATGATAGTTGCTTACTGTCATCATAAAAGATGTCAGAAAATTCAACACAAATGTCTTTTAATAATTGGATTTCTTCTGAGTTGATATGTGCAGTTCTAATTACTTTGTTAAAATCAAATGAGCTTAAATCTGTTTCATTATCATTTTGGAAAGCGATGTTTACTTCTTTATGCTGACCTTTGGAATATGAATTTAATTGAAGTGGTTGGTCAAAACATATACTTTTATGTGAGTCGGAGTAATTTGTTATTTCGACCCAACTGAAGTTATTTTCTGCTGAATATAATCCGTTTGAAATAAAAAGGTCATTATCTTGTTGTATTTCCTGACAAAGAAAAGTGCCTTCTTTAGGGTTAACAGGGATCTTGATTAGTTTGCTGGTTGAATGCTCAATCTCTTTGGTTAAATTCATTAAACATGTCTAGTAAACATGCTGAATATAGTGCATGTGTATTTATAATTGTTTTTATAATTCTTGGCTCGGTTAGTTTAATATGTTGTTCACTTGGAACAAATTGAGGGTCAATAAAAGAAGTAGTAGACCCTGTGTCGATCAAAAGGTTTGTTGAGGAACCAATTGTCATTTAACTTACATTGCTATACGCAGCAAGGCAAGGACTCATGAATGATCTTGCACATCTCACAATGCTTTTGTTTTTGTATTTTCTCTTAAGTTTTCTAGAATATACTGGCGCCAGTCTGGATGCTCTGTCTCTGTCACTCTTTATAAACCTATATGACCTACGTAGTTACGTAAGAATTGAAAATTTAGTAATAAGCAAGCAAACGAACGATCAAGACGAGTTCTAGCAGTGGCAGACACAGTTCAGTAACATTGAAGTAAAAATAAAGTTAAGTTCTTATGAGATATTAAACACAGTGGTTTATTGTTCATCATAATTTGGTCCTTCGAGCCGGATCGTTGGGCATTGTTTGTTTGTTACTCATTGCTTAATAATTTGTTGCAACGTGCTTGCAATTAATTGTTAACCTCAAAGTTAGTAGTCGATAGTTCTGGCCTACTATCGAATAGACAATCGCGTGCTTATTGGAAAAAGCGCGGACAAACGGTGGCGCCACTCGCCTATCGGTATCTGTTATCGATATAATCGACGAGATCGTGAGGGAACACATCTCTGGGAGAAACACGCGTCTTGAAATTTTTGGTCCACACAAGCAGTGGAAATTTCTTGACATCTCATCATGGAGGAAATGAAAATATTCATAAAGGCCAGAGGAAGATTGAAGACAACCATTACCCGCATATATGGATATGCAGAGAATCCTGCACAGGATGCCGACGTCTTCGCAATTGACACCAAATTGGAAACTTTGTCCAATGCGTGGAACGAGTTCGTGAAGTCTGGCGACGAATTGGCCAAATACGACAAACTAGAGGGTTATGTGGACCCTACCGAAGACTTCGGGATATACGAGGAGAAATATGAAATAGCAAATGCCCGCCTTAAGGCTTTACGAGCTGCCTTGGCTCCGTCTGGCAAGTTGGAAGAAATCGGCGCGGCTGGTAACGATGGTTCGCTCTTCCAAGGAATTCTGCAACAAATGCAGAATCAACAGCAACAACTACAACTCCAGATGCAGGGTCAAATGGAACACCAGCGGCGTCAAATGGAACTCCAGATGCAGAGTCAAATGGAACACCAGCAACGGCAAATGGAGCAGCAACTATTGGTTGAGAGATTGCTCTCGCCACAGCAATCTTCGTCTTCGTCAGGCTCACAGTCGGTTGCAACAGCGGCACCAAGAGATTGTGAGTTACCGAAAATCAACATCAAGCCCTTCGGTGGAGATTACAAGGAATGCCATGCCTTTAAAGACCTGTTTAAGAGTACCATTCACGGAAAGACAACTTTGACGAATATCCAAAAGTTTCATCACCTGAAGTCATGCGTCATAGGAGAAGCAGCGATACTCATCCAGCATTTGCCCGTGGTGGCATCAAATTACGACGTTGCATGGAAATCATTGCAGCGAGCAAACCGAGGGATGAAAAAGGAAAAAGGCAAGCACGCACCATGCTTGCCATTACAGGTAATTGTACGAAATGTCATAGTACTGAGCACATACTGTCGGCTTGTCCTCAATTCCAGAGCTTGACTGTCAAGCAACGTTACACCTTTGCGAAGGAGAAACATATGTGTTTTAATTGTTTTAGAACTGGACATGGAGTAAGCGCTTGTGGCTCGAAGTCTTCTTGCAAGTATTGCAAGCGCCTCCATTATTCTATGCTGCATTCTGAAGGCCATTCTACACAGCATAATGGCTCAGAGCAGCACCAAGGCAACTCAGGCCAGGTTTCTGAGGAGTCACCAGCGGCATCAGCGATAGCAATGATGAATGTTACCAGACCCAGTAAGCCAAATGGCCAACGAAGAAGCACTCTACCTACTGCATTGGTACACGTCCGAAATTCTCAAGGAGCCTTGCTGACGTGCCGAAATTTATTGGATAGCGCCTCAGACTGGTCATTCATTTCGGAACAGTGCGTACAGACGTTGGGGCTTGCACGTTCGCCATTTCGAGTTGCCACATCGGGCATCTCAGACGTCAAGGCAGGAATAACAAGAGGTTTCTGCTCTCTCCAGATGATGTCTCGTGTGTCGAGTCATTGCATCGATATTAAAGCTCACATTTTAGGAAAGATCACCTCACCATTGGCACGTGAAAACATTGATGCTTCATCACTGTCGGTATTTAATGGATACCAAATGGCTGACCCTGACTTCAGAACTAACGCCTCAATCGACATTTTGCTGGGCAATGATTGCATTTGGTTAGTTCTTACCGGAGAGAAGTTATGCGATGGTCAAGGGCACCCTATTGCAGTTAACACCATATTTGGATGGGTAATCACATCGGTATACACTTCAAGATTGCAAACATCATCTACGTCATTGCTGACTACGGTTAATATAGATGGACTACTGCAAAGATTTTGGGAACTAGAGGAAGTTCCATCACACACAACTGTAAACGAAGAGGATGAAAAGGTCGAAACGCACTTCCGGCGTACCCACAACCGCAACTCGAATGGAAGATACATAGTCGATTTGCCCTTCAAGGAACAAAACCCACAATTTGCGGATACATTTCAAGGAGCGAGATCGCGCTTTCTCGCAGTCGAGCGTCGTCTAATGAAGGACTCCAGCTTGAAGTTAAAATATACTCAGTTTATGAGAGAGTATATCCAGCTGGGTCACATGAAGGAAGTAGCTGCAGACGAAGACACAAACGTATGTAAGAAGTCATTCTATTTGCCACACCATCCAGTCATAGGCGCCAAGCTGCGGGTGGTGTTCGATGGATCATTTCAAGATCGGGATGGACGATCTCTTAACGACGCACTTCACATTGGCCCATGTATACAACGCAACCTCTTCAACGTTTGTCTGCGTTTTCGAATGCACAGATTCGTATTTTCTGCGGACATCGTCAAAATGTTCAGACAGATTTTAGTGGCCCCTGAACATCAGAATTTTCAACGAATCCTTTGGAGAGAAGACCCTAAGGAACCATTGAAGCATTACAAGTTGACCACAGTCACCTATGGCACAGCATGTGCACCGTTTCTGGCAGTTAGAGTGCTGGAACAACTGGCAACTGATCACGAATACGAGCTTCCAAGGGCGGCTAGGATACTTTTGGATGATTTCTACGTCGATGACGTACTGACAGGAGCCATGAACGAACAAGAACTGCTCGACATTAAGGAAGAGCTGATACTCCTTATGTCACGGGCACAATTGGAGCTAAGCAAATGGGTCTCGAATTGTAAACGAATTGCCAGCAACGAGGGAAATGAAATCGATTTCTCAAAGATGGCAGCAAAGGTGCTTGGGCTGCATTGGCGTCCTGGAGAAGACGTCCTAACATATAAGGTTTCATTATCGGAATATATGACTGGTACGAAGCGACAAGTGCTATCTGACACGGCACGCATCTTTGACCCACTCGGCATTTTGGCGCCAGTTGTGATCAAGTTTAAAATTCTGCTCCAAGAAATTTGGCTGCTTAATCTGGATTGGGACTCGGAACTGCCAACGAAGCAAGCGCACTTATGGCAAACGTTCAGAAAGGACATTTTCACTCAATCAACCCGATGACATCGAACTGCATGGATTTTCAGATGCTTCGTTAAAGGCTTACTCTGCTGTCATTTACAACCGTGTGACACACCTAGAATTGCTGCTGAAACATGAGCATAAGGTCAATCTTCGTCCAGGAGTTTCAGCAATGTTTGTAATAATTCGCCAGAAATATTGGATCATTGGCGCACGAAACCTTATTCGACGTATCACACATGAGAGTTTAAACTGTTTTAGACAGCGCCATCACACAGCAAATCAGTTTATGGCCAATTTACCGGCTGTTCGAGTGCGACAAGCCTTTCCATTTGAGCATACTGGATGCGATTATGCTGGACCTATCCTGCTGAAGGTTCACAAGGGACGAAACCCCAGGAAGGAAAAGGGCTACATTTGCCTGTTTGTATGTATGGTTACTTGAGCTCTTCATCTGGAGCTGGCCACTGATCTCAGCACCGACACATTCTTGGCGGCATTAAAACGTTTTATGGCTCGTCGTGGGAAATGCTCCCAAATGTATAGCGATAACGGGCGCAACTTTGTTGGTGCAAAAAGTGCACTAGACGAAATGGTACAGCTTCTCGCTTCACGCGAGCACAATGACGTCGTTTCAAAAGCGCTTGCGGATCAAGGCATCAAATGGAATTTTATTCCTCCATATTCACCACACTGGGGTGGTAAGTGGGAGTCGGCAGTACGCTCGGTTAAGCTGCATTTGAGACGTGTAATAGGAACGATCGTCCTCACCTTTGAGCAGATGCACACACTGCTCTCGCAAATAGAATCTGTCGTTAATTCGCGACCATTGTGCACAGCATCGGATACTGAAATTGCCTACCTGTCACCGGCACATTTCTTAATTGGCAGAACTTATACAGCAGTTCCTGAAGACGGCTATTTTCAGATTCCGACCAATCGATTGAGCTACTGGCAGCATGTTCAAGCAATGCTTCAAGGATTTTGGAAGCGTTGGCATCAAGAATACTTGACATCGCTACAACAGCGCCCGAAATGGACCACTAAGTTACCAAACATTGCGATCGGTAATCTTGTACTGATCAAGGACTCTAACGCGCCTCCATCGGCATGGCTCTTAGGACGGGTAACTCAGGTGTTCACAGGAGCTGATGGCCTCGTCAGAGCGGTTCAGGTTCTCACCAAATCAGGAGAAGTCACTCGCCCTATCACGAAGATTGCAGCCCTACCGGGTTCAGAAACAGAGTTTCAGGGGGGGCGGGATGTTGAGGAACCAATTGTCATTTAACTTACATTGCTATACGCAGCAAGGCAAGGACTCATGAATGATCTTGCACATCTCACAATGCTTTTGTTTTTGTATTTTCTCTTAAGTTTTCTAGAATATACTGGCGCCAGTCTGGTATGCTCTGTCTCTGTCATTCTTTATAAACCTATATGACCTACGTAGTTACGTAAGAATTGAAAATTTAGTAATAAGCAAGCAAACGAACGATCAAGACGTGTTCTAGCAGTGGCAGATACAGTTCAGTAACATTGAAGTAAAAATAAAGTTAAGTTCTTATGAGATATTAACCATCTCATGCCCGATGTTGCATATACGCAACATTGGATTTATAAGCCTATAACTACCGTTGTTTTAAATTTTTTGTTTTGAAACTTTCGCTGAAATATAGCTGCATGTGCTAAGTGAGCTTACAGCTAGTTGTTCGGCAGTCAGCTGCACACGCGTTCAGTTTGTAGCTATTCTCCCGAGAGCATAGTGAAAAAATGAGATCTGTAAAAACACGTGGTTTTAAATTAGTGTTTAAAATCAATTAAACAATTACTTCATCGTAAATCTAAGTTCAACAACTTGTTAAAGATAGGTAAGAGAGTATATAAAAAAAAAAACCAATGAAAAAACTATTTAGTTTGTTTGTAATAATTTTGTAAATGTAGTGTTGCGTATATGCAACATTGGGCTACTGTGGAAATTTTGGAAAAATAAAATTTTTTCTGTATACAGATTCTCCAAAAGGTCTGACTCAAGCTGAGATTGAAAAATTTGCCAACTTTGATTGGGATGATTCGGGTGATGAGGAAAATGAAGAAGAAGAAGATCGAAATATGGAGGAAATTAAAGAAGTAACTTTGCAAAATTTGGATAACAGAGCTGAAAATGTGCAAGTTAGATTGATTGACCAACTTATTAGATGCGAAAATGATGGAGAATTGAATGAAAATGAAAACGTTGTACAGGAGGTAGTGGAACTAATTGATTTGAGGAATTTGAAGTGGAGGAGTACAAAGTTTATGGAAAGTGAGACCACTTGGAAAAGTGAATTACGCAGCAATGCCGTGAAAAACCCCATCAAATATTTTAGTATTTTTTTTGCGGATGAACTGGGGCAGAAAATATGAGAGGAAACGAACTTATATGCCATTTAAACGAAGAGCGTAGAATTGAAATGCACTGAAATGTTTGTTGGCATACTTCTTTACCTTGCAGTTGTGAAAATACCAGCTTATAGAATGGCGTGGGCGATGGATTTCAAACTAGCGGCCGTTGCAAATGCATTACAGATTTGAAAAAATTAAACAGTTTTTCCATTTGAACGACAATTCTAATCAGCCTCATAAGGGAACACCTGAATATGACAAGTTATATCCACTCCTATATCACTCCTTTTGACAAAGAATTCATCCTCATTATCACCAACTCCATTATGACCACCTCCGTTATCACCAGCCCGATTATCACCAGCTCCATCTTCACCAGCTCCTTCTACGGGCTCTAAGTCAAACCCCCCTAAAAGAGCTTATGTTGCAGACCCAGCAAAGTCACTACGACTTGATGGTTATAATCATTGGCCGAAATGGGGAACAAGAGGAAGATGTAGAGTATGCAGATCGGGATTTTCAAGCTGTAAATGTAGCAAGTGTAATGTGCACTTGTGCTCCAATCCCCAAAAAAATTGTTTTGTGTCCTATCATACATAAATATTAATAAACGGCATTTGAAAAAAAAAAGAATTTGACTTCAAATATATAACACAATTGCCCAATGTTGCATATACGCAACATCCTGTAGCTCTTGAACCAGGAAACCAGGGACATTCAAATTTTTTCAGCTGATATTAAGGTCAAGTCTAGCTTATATGTTCAAAATGTTCAAAAAAATTTTAGCCACGCCCAATTTAATTCGGGCATGAGAGGGTTAAACACAGTGGTTTATTGTTCATCAAGGTTTAATTTTTTACCAAATGGGAATTGAATTTGAACATATGGTAAAATTGAGCCATGTGTGTGCATGGTTATGTAGCCTGCTTTGATGTTGAGGCTACATACTGAAAATTTTGGTCATCATTAATGTTGTGCAACTCATCTCTTTTTATACCATACACCCATAGGGTGAAATGGTATATTAAAGTCGCCAAAATGTATGTAACAGGCAGAAGGAAGCATCTCCGACCCCACAAAGTATATATATTCTTGATCAGGATCAACAACCGAGTCGATCGTCCGTCCGTCCGTCCGTATGAACACCTAGATCTCGGAGACTATAAGAGCTAGAGCCACCAAATTTGGTATGCAGTCTCGTGTAGTATGTACGCTTATCGAGTTTGTTTCAAATTTTTGCCACGCCCCCTTCCGCCCCCGGAATTTACAAAAAACTGATTTTCTTAAAAACTATGAAAGCTACCGACATTACATTTGGTATGTAAGCTAGCTTAATAGACGCGCAGATATTGACTATTTAAAAATTTTGCCACGCCCATTTCCGCCCCTGCTAATTAACCAAACCTGATTTTCTTGAAAACTAACAAAGCTAAAGTCACCAAATTTAGTATGTATACTAGCTTAGTATGCGCGCAGAATATATATATTTTAATATGTTGCCACGCCCACTTCCGCGTCCATAATTTAGAAAAAACCGATTGACTCTTCCAATTTTTTGACCATTGCGATCAAATTCGGCAGACTAATTAATCTTATCTATTTCTACCAAACTACCAAATTTGATTGAAATCGGACTAGAAACATACAAAATATACGTATGAACGTATTTTGCTACGCGATCCCTAAGGGCAGAATTGGCCGTTGGCTAGTGGCGGCGCTGGAATGCTCGTGTGTTTGTAGAGTGAGCGAGATAGCATATGGTATGAGGCATGTTAAAACAATTTAATAGACATACATTTGGTTTTCGAAATTTTAAATATTTGTTTCACCTGGTGTATGGTATACCCAAGTCGGCGAGACGACTTACTTACTTCATTTTTATTTGATTACTGTTGTTTGTGTTGGATTTTGCAGACTTGTTAGAGAAGTTGGAATTTCTAGTTTGGGTACTATAGTTTCCCCAATTTTTCTGTCTCTGTCGGTCACTTTGTTGCTCATTGTCGTACTTTTTTTGTTTAAATGGTCTTTGATTGTTGTTACTGTAATTATTTGTTTTTCCCTCTTGAGACCAATTTCTCTCCCTTTTTTGTTGGTTTCGGGGCCCAAACGATTCCGAATTTCGACCATTATACGTTGTTCTTTCAAAGCTCTGATTTATTCGCCTAGCTTCTCTTTGACTAGTATAAACTTCCTTTTCCGCAATTGCTATTTCATGTGCTGTAACGATATCCGTGGGGTCTCTGCCTCGAACTATTGAACCTAAAGGTCCACGAAGTCCCTTCAGAAAAGTGGTTAGACATTGGTTAAGAACAAATTCTTTCTTTGTTTGTATGATAGTTGGATTGGTATCCTTTTGGTCAATGATGTTTAGTAGAGCTCTTTGAATATTTGTGATTTTTTCGTATAATATCTCTACCGGATGGCTTTGCAGTGTTAATATTCCAAGTTCGGCTATTAGATTATACTCGGTTCTTTTATCGACAAAGTGTTTAATTAAGGTATCTTTAATTTCATTCCAATTAAGTCACACATTTGATTGATACAAGACTTCATGAGCTTTACCCTGAATTTTGTTCCTGATTGCTCTCAAAATCATGACCCCTGCAGGTGTCTGATCTGCTCCTTTAATAAGCATTAAAAACTCCTCAACATTGGTAATGAATTCTTTTAGTCCCTCTTTATTTCCCTCATATACAGGCATAGACTGAATCAATTGTAATAAATCGGATATCTTAAACCCACCCAATGGCTCCTGTGTTTGTGGGCCAGTGGGTTGGGCTGGAGGAATCTCCTGATCTAAAGGCATTGATAATTCGAAACTCATTGGTAATTCGAAAACTTTTTTTTTTTTGAATTTGTTTTGTTACTATCTAGTCTCTTAGATCGTGTTTCTTACTTTTTAACTTAATCGTAGCTTAATATATCTTTCTTACTTATGTTTTATTGTAATTAGTGTTATGTGAAAGCAAGGTGTCCTTCCTTCTTTTTTTTAATCTGTTGACTCACGAGTTGTTGTCCCTCCGTGTGGCAAGCGATGAAATGATGGTTATAATAAGTGGTTGTTTTATTTCGCGGTTGTGCTGAAGCTAACTGAGATTGTTGCTCGTTGCAGTAGTCCCAACTAAGGGCGGACAGTCATCAGCCGTGAATTTCCCCAGATTAAGCCTTGTTAATAAAAAAAATTATTATTTTTTTGAATAGACAAGCTTTTATGTGTATTCAACATCTTTATTGTTGTTTCAAAATTGATATATAGTTTTTTGTTTTTTTTTTTTATTTTTTTTTTATTATATTTTTGGTTTATTTTTTTTTTTTTGTGTTTGTGAGTTTTTTTTTTTTTTTTTTTTTTTATTAGCTCTGTCCAATACAGAAGGTTCCGGTTACACATACACACAAACTTGTGGGCACATTTAACCGTCTAGCACAATAAGAACACGAAAAAAAAAAAATTTGTACAACAACTTATGTGTTGGTTTAAACAGCTTATGTATCGTTTAGCCCTTTGTTCTCCTTTTTTTTTTTTTTTGAGTATGAAAACCAGAGGCTGGTTTGCCCCCTTTTACTTTGGAGGGTCCCTTGGGAATCACAAAGTTGGGGAAAGTTATACTATTTTTATAGTAGTGTTTTTTGTTTATAGTTTTACATATTTTATTTGAATCAATTTTGTTGTTGGTTTCTTTTTTTTTTTTTTTTTATATCTATATATATATATATATACCCCTTTCACTTTCGGCTAATATTGTTGGGCCTTTGCTCGCCCCATTTGACAAACTTGAAGCATTCGAATTTCACAGCTTGTTGTTTAATTTGCACACACTTTGACTTCTGTCTACTTTTCTTTTATATTTTTTTTTTGGAGATCAAGGTTGCTTCTAAGGCGGTTGAAAATTAAATGACTCGCTGCCCAAAGGTTAGGAAACTACAAAACGCACTCCAAAATTTGCAACGCCACTCGTCAAACAATTCTGACTGTCGCGATATCGCTGTCGTTCTGTTCTAACGGTACGCGTAAAGCCACCAAAATGTGCGACTCGCGACGCGGCTAGACCAAAAAGATGATGAAGTAGAGACGCTTGTTGCGAAGCAACTTTGTACCGTTGCGGCATCTCCGTCACTCTGACGAGACACGCAAGTCTGCAAAATGTAGCAAACGACAATGTCGCCTGTTACGCAGCTTGTACCCATATACATGTGTGTATGTGCTTAACGGGAATTGCTGAATTCGGGGGAACAAATACACCCGAAACAAAAATTTGAAAAAGATGATGAAATATTTTAAATTCGAGTGAAACTGAAAGGCAACACCAACATCAATATCATGGAGTGCATAGTACACATTGACCATTTATACATATGTATGTATATGTATGTACATACATATGTACATGTTTTGTTGTCTTTATAGCTCTGTCCGATACAGTTGGTTCAATCGCAAAATGCACTGGTTTAGCGCACTTAACAATCTCTAGCACGATTAGGCAACAATTTATGCATTATTAAAAAATTTTTTTTTTTTTTTTTTTTTATTACCAATGCAATATTTGTAATATTATTTAAATACTTTTTTTTTTTTTTTTTTTTTTACCAATGAAATATTTGTGAATCATTATTTAAAACATTTTTTTTTTTTTTTTTTTGATACTTAGATACTTAGCTACTTATGCATGAACGTAGGTTCCTTTAGGTAGGGCACTTTTTCCCTGAAGTCGTTAAGCTGCGCCAGTTAACATCTTGGCCGTGTTCGAGGAAAAAGAGTAACTTTTCCCTGTGTTTATTTACTTTTTAGTATTTTTTATTATAAAATTAAAACCTCCGTCTTGTTTGACGTTCAACACACAATTATCATTTTTATTCGGCGACAATGCCGTTCTCTCCTTCAGTTAATTATGTATATATGTATGTATGTATATATGTATGTATGTATATATGTAAGTGTCTATATATGTATGTGTGTAAATACGTATGTACGTATATATGTACATATGTGTTATTTGTTGCCCTTTTTGATGTGTTGTCCATGGTTTGTGTAGTTGAAGGTGAATTCGTTGGTGTGGTGACTGGGTAGGTAACTCGCGCTCCGTCATAACCTTGTTAATGAAAGAGACAATAGAAAAAACGTTACAGAAAAATTACATTTAGCACACAAGGAAAGTTATTATGGAATTCCATAAAAAATAACGGCACAGCAATTTTATAGTACTCATTTTTTTAATTCACCTTGCCCAACTATTAAAGAAGACTCAACTTTCAACTCTTTCAGAGTTGTTAGAAGTGCATTGCTGAGCCCTTTCCCGTTTACATCTTTCACAGGTGTGAAAAAAAAAAAATCTTCCTGAAGTCGATATCCCTCTTTTGAATTTTCGGTATATCGCACACAGATTGAAAATTGTTCAATTCCGATAACTACGAAACATTTTGACTTGTTAACGCGCTCGACAAGTTTTTCTGTAATCGTTTTTTTTTTTATACAGACGTAGTCGTACAACGCTCAGTACGAACAAGTGGCCCATATGACACCAGGGCCTGTTACGAATGACCCTAAGTAAAGTTAATGTTACAACCTCTACCCACTCCGACCTAAGGGCGTGCATAAATAAATTAAACTAAAGAAATAGAAAATATTAAATGTAATGAGATAATAGGTTACATATAAAAAGAAAACAGGATAGGTTGAAATAAAGATGATTACAACTAATTACGAGCGAGGAAGGACAAGATCGCAGTTTTTATACCCGGAAGCGATGTTTCGGAACCGATAACGTGCCAAAGTCTGTTGTAGTCACTACATAGTATACGAAAAGATTCATGCAGAGAAAAGTTAGTTGTGCAAGTGGGAAGTATAAGCGGTGTGAAATTGCGGGTCCTTCTAGATGGAACAGAAATGTTAATTTGGCTCAACAGCTCGGAAGAATCAATCTCACCATTCAAAAGTTTGTAAAGAAAAGTTACACCAAGCATTGTTCTACGATTAGTTAAAGAAGGAAGGTTAATTAACTGAAGTCGACTAGAATAAGATGGAATTTGTACAGTTGGATCCCAGCGCAAATCACGAAAGGCAAAGAGTAAAAACTGTGTTTGTACAGATTCTAATTTGTTTTGATAAAACTAAACACAAGATCCATATTCTAATATGGGGCGGACTAAAGAAATAAAAAGTATTTTGGTAGTATATGGATCCTTGAACTTCTTCGACCAGCGCTTTACAAAGCCAAGAACACTCTTAGCCCTACTAACAGTAGTCGATATATGCTGATTAAAACTAAGTTTGTGGTCGATTAAGATCCCTAAATCTTTTACAACCAGGAAAGTATTATTAATTTTTTCTAACGGGAAATTATTTAAAAAGTAACTCGTTAATTGGGGAGAACCTCTATAAAAAGACATAACTTTGCACTTAGAACAGTTTAGAGATAACAAGTTAGTCCTACACCACCCCTGAAAAGCATTCAGGTCAGCTTGCAAGGTATGACATGAGAGAGAGTCTACGATGCGATTAGCGATTTTTACATCATCGGAACTCTGGAATTTAAAAGAACGGTGGGGAGATCATTGATAAAAATGGTAAATAATAATGGGCCAAGGTGACTGCCCTGTGGGACTCCCGATTCAACACAAATGATCTTAGAAAGAGAGGACCTAAAAAGAACCCTCTGCCTCCTATTGCTTAGATATTGTGAAATCCAAGCAAGCAGAGCATCCGGAAAGCCAACTAAATTCAGCTTATGTAATAGTAAGGCATGGTTTACCGAATCGAAAGCCTTACTGAAATCCGTATATATAACATCAGTTTGCTTTTGTTTCTTAAAACCTTGGATTACAAAAGATGTAAACTGTAAAAGGTTAGTTGTGGTAGACCTATTCTTGACAAACCCATGCTGGTATGGCGAAAAAATAGATTTACATAAATGCTGTATTTGAGACGTCATAATTTTCTCAAACAGTTTAGGTATCGCTGACAATTTAGAAATTCCTCTGTAATTAGTGATGTCGGATTTATTGCCTCATTTGTGAAGAGGTAAAATAAACGAAACCTTCCATATAGTTTGAAACTCGGACAGTGTAACGGACAACTCAAAAAGCTTAAGTAAAGGCGAGCACAATGACTCCGCACAGAACCTCAGGACACAAGCGGGAATACCGTCAGGGCCCGGTGAGTATACCGGCTTAATCGTCATTAGTTCCTTAGCTACCGAACTTTGCGCTATAATAGGATTGAGAATACAGTTGGATTTCGTTATAGGATATGGATATATCTGACTAGAGTTGTACTTAGTAGATATGTACGTAGTCGAGAAGAAGTTAGCAAATAAATTAGAAATAGATTGACCGTGACTTTATATTTTTTGTAATACCTAGACTTAAGATTCTTCAGTTTTGACAGCCCCCGCGTAAATCATGGTGATTTTTGCGTCACCACAGGAGACACTAGGGGTACACAGTCATTAAAGATCGAGTCAACAGTGGTATAAAATAAAGAAATTGCGGAATTCATATCCGTACAAGTGTATAAATTAGTCCAATCGGTCTTAAGAAAGGCATTGTTTAGTGCGACAAAGTCAGTCTTCCGAAAACATCGGGTGCTTACCGTAGGATCACACTCGGAGATGGGCTCGCGGCTGGGAAACTCAATAGATAACTCTAAAGTTGGATGATAACTATCCTCTGGTAACAACATTGGACTAGTTCTAGATACTTCACAAAAGCTAGGATCAGAAGTAAAAATCAGATCCAGAAATCTGCCAGACGTATTAGAAATAGAATTCAGCTGGGCCAACGAAAGCTCAAGCAGACCATCAATAAAATCATGACACCCAGAGGGCAGCAACGTTTTGCTACCATTAACTGTTGACCAAGTCATAGTGGGCAGGTTAAAGTCCCCTAGGACAATTAATAAGTCTCTGTCAGAAAGTAGTTCAAGTATAAATTTAATAGAATCTAAGTGTAGTAAATAGGTTGGCCATTCCGATTGGGCGGAATGTAAGAACAGGTAACAAAAATATAAAAACGAGTAAAAGATACCTTAACGCATATAAATTCAATAGTACTTGTTATCAGACCCGATGATAGGGCGGAATCTACAGCAATAAGAACTCCACCACCACTACGATCAGTACGATCACGTCTAAAATTATTGAAATTAGAGGGTAGAACTGTGGCGTCAAAAACGTCAGGTTTTAACCAAGTCTCAGTAAAGACAATTAGGTCAAAATCAAAAGACAGACTATCTACAAAGAGTTTAGTAAGTTTAGTATTAAGGCCTCTGACATTCTGATAGCCGACAGAGAAGGAAGTTGTTAGTTTTTTGATAGAGTAGAAGTAGGAATAGATAACGAAGGAGTGGGAATAGATAAGGAAGAAATAGGTCTCTAGAATATGAAAATTTGAACTTTTCCATTGATATATTGGAGACATTCAGTTTAGCACGAATGTGGGCCATGACATCATCCGATGTAGCATCAGGGAGAAGTCTCGAAACAAAAATGTGTTTCTTAGGTGGCACTCCCACCAATGGTTTCGGCATTGCAGGTATTGCATCAGCTACCGCATTAATTGTAGCATCAGTTGCAACAAGTGGCACTCCGGCGCTACTATCACTAGAATTTCTATCGGCAAAATCCATGGGTGTAGATTCTTGCCGAGACAAAACGGACACTACAGACTTCGTCTGCGGAATTGGAGTTTGCATTGGTTGAGAAGGGGTCGGAACCAATATAGATGTGGAGACCGGCAAACACAAGGACAAGTCAGAAGTCTGTTCTCCTGTCTTCTTACGCTTTCGAGACTCAGTCAGTAGCGTTAAACTACTAAACTGAGACTCGACAGCTTTAAACTCTTCCGAGAGTTTAAGAAAACTGGCGGACAGACTCATCAGGTTATCCTTTATTTGCCGCATGAAAAGTTCCATTTCATCTTCCACGATACGACATGACTCACATCCCCATTTGAGACCCTTTTTTTGATCTAAAAGATCATTTACCCTGCATGTAAAGCCGGCGAACTTAACTTGTACTGTAGTTTTACACAACCAACAGTAAATAAAACTATTCAGGGGTGGGGCGGGCTGCAAACAATTATGAGTTAATTAGATGAATTAGTAACCAAACAAATAAAAATGAGATATGTATTGGTATTAAAATATATAACTCACTCTGAGGTCCAAAAATAATAAGAAAGCGAGATATTGAGGGTGCACAAGGGTTAAAAGATAACCAGAGGGCCGGGGCTAACTTCGACCGCGTCAAAGTTTGTATACCCTTGCAACATTTTGGTAACTCTTTCCTTACCTATAGCCATCAAAGTGGAAAAACGCTTAAGCTAAAAAAGCTAATGTTTGCTAAAAAACGGCCAACAATCTTTGCATAGGGAATAACGAAGATATTGATCAAAGTCACTGTTTTCCACTATGGGAGCTATATGTTATAGCTACCCGATCCTTATCAAATTTGGCACAGTCATTAACAGATATATTAAACTAACAAATGTTTAATTTGAAAGCAATCGCGTCAAAAGTAACGAAGTTATTCACCAAAGTCACCGTTTTCGAAAGATCGTTCCTATGGGAGCTATATGATATAGTCACCCGATCTTGATCAAATTTGGCATAGTCGTTTATATGTGTAATTAACTCACCAATATTAAAATTCACGACAATAGCTCAGAAAATAACGAAGTTATTAAGAAAAGTCACTGTTTGTGACTTTGCCATTTGTATGGGAGCTATATGATATAGTGATCCGATCGGCTGAATCCGAGATATACAACGCCTGCAGTATATACAAGCCTACATGCCAAAGCTCAGCTCTGTAGCTCTTACGGTCTAGGAGGAGTTAGCGTTGATCCAAGCGGACGGACGGACGGACATAGCTATTTGAACTCGTCTCGTCGTGCTGATCAAGAATATACATACTTTATATGGTCGGAGATGCTTCCTTCTATGCGTTGCACACTTTAGACCAAAATTAATATACCCTTTTTGCAAGGTTATAAAGAGAGCACTATAGAGTCTAAATTACAGACACACAACAGACTGCAGTATGAGCGCAAATAACGGCGACGAGTGAAACGAAAACGAGAGAAAAAAAAAGTTAAAGAGCGCGAGCGCGGGAGCTAGAAATCACAAAAACAAAAACACTGCAACAAGAACTCACAGAAATTGCAAGACAACAACAAATGAGCGTTGCTTGTGATTTACAAGAAAGAAAAAAAAAGGTGGGAAAGAGAGAAAGAATAGAAAAAAACCAACAAAGGTTTTAACAGAATTAAGGTTGTTTAAAACTTTTAACACAAACACACAAAAACGCAAACGAGTGATATGGTGCAAGTTAGATTTAATATTATAATTATAATTTTCGATCGCGATGCCAATAAAACAAAATAAAAAGAATTATAAAATCAGTTAAAACGCGGGAGCTTAAAAAAAACACGTCCGTCTTCCTCGAGAGCATTGATGATTTCCAGCAGCATTTATTATTTCGTTTTGAATAGATGGACTTGTATATGTAGCTTTGGCAGAAGCGGTGTCCAAATGTTGACGTAAATCTGCATCACCACTTTCCAAGGCAAAACGCAATAGTGCTTTGAAATTTCCTTCACTTTCTTTTGCAACTTCCGTGAATATTGGACCGGAATCACGATGACCTCTTAGTGCGATCCCTTGTCTGCCACATAGAAGTACAGCCCGGATAATTGGAGTCAATTTCCGCCTATTGTCGATTCGCATTTTCATTCGAGTCAAATCGATTTACTCTTTTTCTTGATGATCTCGGAACATTTCAAGGGCTTTCTTCCAGTTCCTGAACGGTGCCTCCACAAAATTTTTCACAATTTGATGACTCCCCTTGCCAACTTATCCGACTGCAAATAAAACACAATATTTGCAGTAAACTCCATCTTCTTCAGCCGAGTAAGACAACCATTGAAAGGATCGCAACCAAGACAACTGAAATTTTAAATTTCGATTGCTTGATGTTGGAAACTTAAAAGTTTCATCTGGGACCCATACATCAACAAGAAGTTCATATTTTTTTTGTAGTTGAGTTTTTTCCGGCAGTAAGTAACAATGTCTTTCGGGGAAACCTGCAAACATTTTTATACCCATGCAAAAAGGGTATATTAATTTTGGTCAAAAGTGTGCAACGCATAGAAGGAAGCATCTCCGACCATATAAAGTATATATATTCTTGATCAGCACGACGAGACGAGCTCAAATAGCCATGTCCGTCCGTCCGTCCGTCCGTCCGTCCGTCCGTCTGGATCAACGCAAACTCCTCCTAGACCGTAAGAGCTACAGAGCTGAAATTTTGCATGTAGGCTTGTATATACTGCAGGCGTTGTATATCTCGGATTCAGCCGGATCGGATCACTATATCATATAGCTCCCATACATATGGCAAAGTCACGAACAGTGACTTTTCTTAATAACTTCGTTATTTTCTGAGCTATTGTCGTGAAATTTAACATTGTTAAGTTAATTACACATATAAACGACTATGACAAATTTGATCAAGATCAGGTGACTATATCATATAGCTCCCATAGGAACGATCTTTCGAAAACAGTGACTTTTGTCAATAACTTCGTTATTTTTGACGCGATTGCTTTCAAATTAAACATTTGTTAGTTTAATATATCTGTTAATGACTGTGCCAAATTTGATAAGGATCGGGTAGCTATATCATATAGCTCCCATAGGAACGATCGGTGGAAAACAGTGACTTTGATCAATATCTTCGTTATTTCCTATGCAGAAGAAAAACTAAGATTGTAGGCCATTCTTTCGGACACATTAGCCCTTTTAGCTTAAACGTTTTTCCACTTTGAAGGCTATAGGTAAGGGAGAACTTACCAAAAAAGTTGCAAGGGTATACAAACTTTGACGCGGTCGAAGTTAGCCCCGGCCCTCTGGTTTATTTGTAAATCTGGATCCGAAATTTCTATTTGTCACTTTCAATTACAAAGTTATTGATATGGAAAAGTGGAAAACAATTTGCTTTTCCCAGCTGCATTGGGAAAATTACGATTTTATTGCTAGTAATTGTAACTTCGTGTATTACAAGTAGGAGCATTTTGAATCGAATAAAGGTACAATTGACTGCAGCAGCATAAGTAATGACTGTTAAATACCTGTGCAATTTTGGGCTCGAGTGAAGATGCTGTATCGGGAGCCTCTGCTTGCTGCTTATCAGTTTGTTTAGAAGTTTCCTAAATGAAATGTAATATATTTTTATAACCGTAAGTTTGAGGAAATCCAAAACATGATGATTCACTTGATATTCCAACTTGTAGTATTCGATATGACAATTTTTACTTACCTCCTGATTTTCTAACCTAGGTCTTTTAACGAAAAATTGACGAATTTCCATTCTTGTGTATGTGATCTTTTTAGTGTTTACTCACTATATTTAAGTTTACACGCTTTATAGTGTTTACACTCAATTGGTTAAATCACAGAAAAATAAATATCATAAACTGATTGGTGGTAAGAACGCTGGTCAGGGTGGAATGGAAAACAACATCAATTTTCAAAATGCTGTAATATATTACGGGATTCGCGGAGAAAAAACGTGCTTTTGAAACTATTGGTTTTGAACCCTTTGTACCTTTCGTGATCTAATATGGTTCTACCCAAAATTGCCTCATATGCCATGTCTTCATCAGGAACGATATGAAACTCGACTTCCATCTCAATGCCATCTATCTTGACACTTATGCTAAAACTACCAAAGGTCATCACATGACTTCCACCAATGCCCGTAAGGCTTTTCGAATATCCTGTTAATGACTTAATTCCAAGTTCGACAAACACGATTTACGTATAAGACTCAAATTTGCTCCTGTATCAATTAGACCATTGAACTTAATCGTCTTATAAGTTCTTCTTTCAATTCCAAACCCGAATCAGTAAATTTACCTGATGCTTTTACTAATTTATCATCTACTACATTGGTGCTTTCAATTTTGGTGGTATCTTTTCCCTTACATTGAAATGACAAGTAAACGTTTTCTTGTTACAATCTCTCATCACGTGTGAAGGATCACCACATTTAAAACATTTGCGATCAACTTTTGTTATCGAACTTTTCTCTCTATTATCTCTACCTTGCTTGTAAAAAGGATGACTCCAATGTTGATTTCTTTGACGACTTCCTAGGATCATAGGATTTTAAGTCGGTCTCTATTTGAACTCTTAACGCATCCACTGTTCTGGCTTGATACAATAATGCCTTGTCTGCTCTCATGTCTGGTATACCTTCTACGAAATACTCGATTAAACTTTCGTCATCCAAATCGATCGGCCTTGCGATTTCCATTAACGAATACAAAAATTCATACAAATTCTCACCTCTCTTCAACTGTCGATTACTTAGTCTTCTATGAACTTCGGCTGATGAAACCTTTACTCTTAATTCGTATTTCAAAGCTACTTTCTTACTACGTATAAACGATATTGCTGCTCCCTTTAACATTGTTTTGCATACATAAAAAGCTGTAACTGACTCCACTGTACGGTTAAAGCGCATTCTTCTAGCTCCCTAGTCCATTGTACAACATCAATCGAACCTAAACCGCAAAACTCGGAAACGCTTCCCTCCACATCTTTTAGTGTGAACCATGACCTTTGCCCATCTGTGTTCGGGACTTCTCGAATTGTTCTAGCCGAGGCGAAATCTGCCTCCTGCCCGTCATTCTCATATTCTATTAGATCGTAATGAGCGAGTAGACGCGATTGCAGCTCAGCTTTAAGGCCTGTAGTCTCTAGCCCTAACTCTCTCAATTTAATGCGCAACTCTTCAATACGCAAAGTTAGAATCTCACCTCGACCCATTTCACACAATTACAATTACACACTATGTTAATGTATGTCAAATTGTGGTAGGTTATGGTTAAATTCAGACGATTCTTAGAAATGTGCTCTCTGCAGGTCGCATCAATTTCGTCAATATAGTAACTCACACTCAAGACAATATTTAAACAGCTCACCCAACTATAGTCGTCCTGCTCTATGGAATATCGCTGTAGCAACTCACTCAGATGTTCTGTTCGCTCTCAGTTGCCACTCACTCTGCTGTCGCTACTCACTCGGCTGTTTTCCACTCGTTCTCTTGGTCTCTCTTTGTCTGCTCCTCACCAATTATCTCAACTTCGTGTCTGCTGCCTTCTCGTTTGGACTTGTCGTCGTCGTCTGCTTCTTGTAACGTTTTGTGTTGTCTGCTATCTTTTGGTTTTCCGCTTCCACAGTGAACACTAGTTATCATCAACTTTGTCCTCTCTGTCTGCTCTATCGGTCTGTCTGCTTCCACAGTGAACACTAATTATCATCAACTTCCTGCCCTCTATCTGCTCTCTCTGCCTGTCTGCTTCCACAGTAAACACTGGTTATCATCAACTTTGTGTCTGCTGTCTGCTCTCCCTTTTCTTCTCGAATTACCACCGTTCTTGTGCCGCTCTCAACTTCAGTCGCCGACTTTTTGCCTAAACGGCCCCAAAATTCTTAGTGAGGCTCTACTTGCGTCGTCGACCGCTCACCATCCACTCGTCGCCTCTCGTACAGTCACACCAACTTCCACTATTTTTTGAACTTGTAGTGGTTGCTTATTGTGAAATTCGTTCGCCAACAACCTTGAGTTTGTATATGTATTACACGTTAATGCATGCAATTTAAACAATTTTCTGTTCACTTGCGAACTTTACACACATCTGTCTTATGCCAGAAATCCAGATTTTACTTTATCCCGGTTTATAATAATATTGAAATAAATACAATATTATTAAAGGACAACAAATACACACAACTAAACGGAATACCTATGGGCTCACCAGCATCACCAATAATAGCCGATATAATTATGGAAGAACTTTTAAACAAAATGATAAAACACTACAGCGACCACCTAGAGTTATCACAAAATATGTAGATGACCTTTTCGCCATAATTAAAGAATACGAGATCCAAAACACACTTGACAACCTAAATTCATTTGACAGAAACATAA